>NC_053028.1:454212660-454428691 GCF_003073215.2 Triticum urartu
AGTGTTTGTGCCAAGTAGAACCGTTGGGAAGACTTGGGGAAAGTCTTGTTGAACTTGCTGTAAAAAACAGAAACTTTAGCGCTCACGAGAACTGCTGCCATTTTTATTTGGAAAGTGATATTTAGTTAATTATTTTTGCAGATGATTAATAGGTAAATTTCTCACGTCCAAAAGTTTATTTTAGAATTTTTGGGGTTCCAGATCTTGCGTTAGCTACAGATTACTACAGACTGTTCTGTTTTTTGACAGATTCTGTTTTTCGTGCGTTGTTTGCTTATTTTGATGAATCTATGGCTAGTAAAATAGTTTATAATCCATAGAGAAGTTGGAATACAGTAGGTTTAACACCAATATAAATAAATAATGAGTTCATTACAGTACCTTGAAGTGGTCTTTTGTTTTCTTTCGCTAACGGAGCTCACGAGTTTTCTACTTTAAGTTTTGTGTTGTGAAGTTTTCAAGTTTCGGGTGAATTCTTTTGATGGATTATGGAACAAGGAGTAGCAAGAGCCTAAGCTTGGGGATGCACATGGCACACCCAAGATAATCCAAGGACACCAAAAAGTCAAAGCTTGGGGATGCCCCGGAAGGCATCCCCTCTTTCATCCACTTCCATCGGTAATTTACTTGGAGCTATATTTTTATTCACCAACATGATATGTGTTTTTTTGGAGCGTCTTGTATTATTTTTGTCTTTGTCTTTTAATATGCCACAATCATCCTTGATGTACACACTTTTTGAGAGAGCCATACATGAATTAAAATTTGATATAATACTCTATGTGCTTCACTTATATCTTTTGAGCTATGTAGTTTTGCTCTATGTGCTTCACTTATATCTTCTTGAGCTAAGTAATTTTGCTATATGTGCTTCACTTAGATTTTTTTTAGCACAGTGGTGGATTTGTTTTAAATAAACTATTGATCTCTCATTCTTCACTTAAATTATTTTGAGAGTCTTAATAGCATGGTAATTTGCTTAATAATAACACGCTTGGTCAAGATTTGTGAAACTTTCTTTTGAGTGTGTTGAATACTAAGAAAAGTTGGATGCTTGATAATTGTTTTGAGATATGGAGGTAGTAATATCAAAGTCATGCTAGTAGAGTAATTGTGAATTTGAGAAGTGCTTGAGTTAAAGTTTGCAAGTCCCGTACCATGCACGTATGGTAAACGTTATGCAACAAATTTGAAACATGAGGTGTTATTTGATTGTCCTCCTTATGAGTGGCGGTCGGGGACGAGCGATGGTATTTTCCTACCAATCTATCCCCCTAGGAGCATGCGCATAATACTTTTATTTTTGATGGCTTGTAGATTTTTGCAATAAGTATATGAGTTCTTTATGACTAATGTTGAGTCCATGGATTATACGCACTCTCACCCTTCCATCATTGCTAGCCTCTACGGTACCGTGCATTGCCCTTTCTCACATCGAGAGTTGGTGCAAACTTCGCCGGTGCATCCAAACCCCGTGATATGATACGCTCTTTCACACATAAACCTCCTTATATCTTCCTCAAAACAGCCACCATACCTACCTATTATGGCATTTCCATAGCCATTCCGAGATATATTGCCATGCAACTTTCCACCATCCAGTTTATCATGACACATCCATCATTGTCATATTGCTTAGCATGATCATGTAGTTGACATAGTATTTGTGGCAAAGCCACCGTTCATAATTTTTTCATACTTGTCACTCTTGATTCATTGCATATCCCGGTACACCGCCGGAGGCATCCATATAGAGTCATACTTTGTTCTAGTATCGAGTTGTAATCATTGAGTTGTAAATAAATAAAAGTGTGATGATCATCATTTAATAGAGCATTGTCCCAAAAAAAGTCCAAAGAAAAAAAGGAAGGCCCAAAAAAGAAAATAAATAAAAAGGGGCAATGCTACGATTCCTTTTTCCACACTTGTGCTTCAAAGTAGCACCATGTTCTTCATATAGAGGGTCTCTTGAGTTATCACTTTCATATACTAGTGGGAATTTTCATTATAGAACTTGGCTTGTATATTCCAACAATGGGCCTCCTCAAGTGCCCTAGGTCTTCCTGAGCAAGCAAGTTGGATGCACACCCACTTAGTTTCTTTTGTTGAGCTTTCGTACATTTATAGCTCTAGTGCATCCGTTGCATGGCAATCCCTACTGCTTGCATTAACATCAATTGATGGGCATCTCCATAGCCCATTGATTAGCCTCGTTGATGTGAGATGTAGCGACCAGACCTCAAACGGTCCAATCTCTATGCTCAGGTGTCATCCCTGGATCAGTAAGGCTGACACCACACAGTACTTGAAGGATTTATAGCAGAGTAGCAATCACACACTTATTACATCGAGTGTCTCAAAAGAGAACTTATTACAATAAATATGGCTTAAGGCCATCTAATAACGATAACAACGGAAGGCTTGGAAGATAAGTGAGTCCATCAACTCCAACGGCATCACTGAGTATAGAACCATGACCTAAAAGCCCTTAATCGTTGTCTGAAAAGTCTGCAACATTAACGTTGCAGCCCGAAACGGGTCAGCACATGGAATATGCTGGCAAAGTAACACATAGAGATTAATGGAATGAAATAGGCTATTCTATATGCATATTTGGCTGGTGGAAAGCTCTATGGTTACAATTTTGTGTAAAGCCAATTTTTCCCTACTGCAAAGGAATAAATTTTATTTAACTATGATGGTAGTTGTTAAACATTGAGAATGGTTGACAGTATTCTCAATCCTAATTAAGCATCATCATTAAACAAAACCCAACAGAATTAATTTTAGAGTAACATGTTGAGATTCACATGATAATCCAGGTACTAGATACTCAAGATGTCCATAACCGGGGACACGACTAATCATGATTAGTTTATACACTCTACAGAGGTTTGCGCACTTTTCCCCACAAGACTCGATCGCCTCCGTTTGGTTTCTCGCACTACATGGTGTTTGAGAAACGGATGACCGAGACATAGTCTTTCAGAAGCGCCAGCACCTTACGATCGGGTAGACCGTTACACCTACTTTCCCCTACATCTGCTAGTCTACCACTGTAAGAGTTCACACAACTTAATCAACTATGCTAGAGCCCATAATAGCTTGTGGCTACACACGGAAGTTTCTAGCATGAATAATCTCATGATCCCTTTGAGCCTGGGTGACGGTCCAAAAGAAAACAGGCAATCGCTGGAATACCCAGGTGCCTCAATCCACCCAGATGTGTATTTAAGTTGCCACCTTAAATAAACCATTAATTAAGAATCTCACATCTGTCATGGATACACTCACCCAATCCACGTCTACTAGCATAGCATGGCATAATAAGCAAACGTAGAAGTAACTCCCAAAGGTTTAACATGTAATGGGTACTACCTCAACTACTTCCCAACCCACAATTTAATTAGATCCTAATCATGCAATGTGTGAGGATTGATCTAATGCAATAAAACTGGGTAGTGGGAAAACATGATCAAAGTGTTACTTGCCTTGCTGATGATCCGGGAAACCTAGCGATTTGAAGTAGCAAGCGGCGCACTCCGAGTACTCTATCGCAAACAAACAAGCATACAATAAGTACTCAACTAATGCACAGGTAAAACTCAAATAAGAGATCTAACCAGAAAGTTCAACTTAAGAACTCCGGTTGGCAAAAAGAATCAAATCGAACGAAGCAACGAAAGACAAACGACAAAAGAAACATGCTTCGTTTACTATTCTGGATCTAGGGCAATTTTGATAGTGGCAAAAACTTGTTTGAGTTGGTTAAACAGAAAGAGGGTTTCGAGACGAAACTCCAGGCGCTTGAATCGCCTGATTCCGATAAATGAGCGAAAAGTTAGACTAAAACAAAAATTGGATCAGGAATCACGATCACAAAAATCGCGGATTTAATCCGAGAAAAAGGAAAAACGACAAACTATCCTTAAAACGAACGAACGGGCGAACGTTCGCTAATTAAATAAACTGGAAAAACCGATCTATTTAAACAAACCGAACAAAACCGACAGAAAAACCGAACGGTTAAAAAAAACGGCGGCGAGATCTACCTCCGCGGCGGCGGATCCGGCGGCGGCGGAGCGGCGCGAGCTAGGGGCGGCGGCTAGGGTTTCGGGGGCTGGGGCGGTTGGCTGCGGCTCGGGCCCTCGCGGCTTTATAGGCCGGCCGGGCCAAGTGTCCTAGTCGGACACGGCCCGGTTAGGTTGGTTCGTTTTTTTAAATAATTACGCTTGGAAAAAAACAAAAGGAATACTAAACGGACTCCAAAAATCCCGAAATAAATTTTCCCGGCTTCTAAAATCAAGCCGCACAGGATGAACATTTATTTGGGGCCTAAATGCAATTTTGAAAAACACACATTTTTCCCTAATACAAATAAAATAGCAAATAAAACCAAATAAAATCTTATTTGATTTTTTTATTAAATCCTCAATATTTCTTTATTTTGGGAAAGTAATTTTATTCCCTCTCTCATATTTTCGTAATAGAAATAATTGAAGATAAAATAAATAAAATCAAATGATCCTATTTTCAAAATTTGAGATAACTCAAATATGAAAATAACGAAATCCCCAACTCTCTCCAAGGGTCCTCGAGTTGTGTAGAATTTCTAGGATCAACCAGAATGCAACAAGATATGATATGCAATGATGATCTAGTGTATAACATTCGAAATTGAAAATTTGGGATGTTACAAACCTACCCCCCTTAAGATGAATCTCGCCCTCGAGATTCGGGTTGGCTAGAAAATAGGTGAGGGTGGTCCTTCACCAAATCTTCCTCTCGTTCCCAGGTGGCTTCATCCTCCGTGTGGTGGCTCCACTGAACCTTGCAAAACTTGATAACCTTGCTGCGGGTGACTCGACTGGCATACTCTAAAATCTTGACTGGTTTCTCCTCATAGGTCAAATCCCGGTCCAACTGAATTGCTTCCAGTGGTACTGTATCTCTCAGCGGTATATCAGCCATCTCTGCGTGGCACTTCTTCAACTGGGATACGTGGAACACGTCGTGAACTCCTGACAATCCTTCGGGCAATTCCAACTTATAGGCTACTTCTCCCATACACTCCAAAACTTTGTATGGGCCTACAAAACGTGGCGCTAACTTTCCCTTAACTCCAAAGCGCTTAACTCCTCGAAGTGGTGATACTCGAAGATAAACTCGGTCTCCGACTTCGTAAACTGTCTCCTTGCGTTTAGAATCTGCATAACTCTTCTGCCTGGATTGAGCTACCTTGAGCCTATCATGAATCAATTTCACTTTCTGTTCAGACTCCTTTATCAGATCCGGTCCAAACAGCTGGTGGTCTCCAACTTCATCCCAAGACAATGGGGTCCTGCACCTCCTTCCGTACAAGGCTTCGAAAGGGGCCATCTTCAAACTGGTTTGATAGCTGTTGTTGTAAGAGAATTCTGCATACGGCAAATTCTCGTCCCAACTGGATCCGTAATCTAGCGCACAAGCTCTTAGCATATCCTCCAAAATCTGATTGACTCTCTCGGTCTATCCATCTGTCTGTGGGTGGAAAGCTGTGCTAAACTCCAGTCTGGTACCCAAAGTTTCATGCAACTGATTCCAGAACTTTGAGGTAAATTGGGTTCCTCTATCTGATACTATGCTCCTTGGAACTCCATACAGACAAACGATTCTAGTCATGTATATCTTTGCCAACCTTGCACTGGTATAGGTAGTCTTCACTGGAATGAAATGAGCTACCTTTGTCAAACGATCGACTACAACCCATATCGAGTCATATCCTGAACGTGTTCTGGGCAATCCTGCTATAAAATCCATGCCTAGCTTATCCCACTTCCATTCGGGTATCGGCAATGGCTGTAGCAATCCGGCTGGCTTCTGATGCTCTGCCTTTACTCTCTGACATACATCACAAACTGCTACATACTCCGCAATATCCTTCTTCATTCCGGTCCACCAGAAAATATCCTTCAAATCCAAATACATCTTGGTATTTCCTGGGTGAATCGAATACGATGAATCATGGGCCTCTTGTAAAATTAACTTCATGATCTCCGAATCATTTGGTACATAGACACAGTCTTCAAACCATAAGGTATCGTGCTCATCCTCACGAAATCCCTTAGCTTTTCCTTTGCTCATTTTCTCCTTAATAGAAGCAATATCCTTGTCAGTCTTTTGAGCTTCTCCGGTCTTATCCATCAAAGTAGACTGAATCTCCAAAGCTGCTACATAGCCTCTCGGGACTATCTCCAAACATAGGTCACAAAGATTTTCGGCTAACTCCCTTGGTAAATCTCCCGTCATTAGGGTGTTGACATGGCTCTTACGGCTCAACGCGTCAGCTACTATGTTAGCCTTTCCGGGGTGATAATGCAATTTCATATCATAATCCTTGATGAGCTCCAACCATCTCCTTTGTCTGAGGTTCAACTCCTTCTGTGTGAAAATATACTTCAAACTCTTGTGATCCGTGTACACCTCACAATGGTTTCCAATTAGAAAATGTCTCCAAGTCTTCAATGCATGCACTACGGCTGCTAACTCCAAATCATGCATAGCATAATTCTACTCATGGGGCTTAAGCTGTCATGAGGCATATGCAACAACTCTTCCTTCCTGCATCAGCACTGCTCCATGTCCTCGACGTGAAGCGTCACAATACACCTCATAATCCTTGGTCTGATCCGGTAAAATCAACACTGGTGAGGTAACCAAACGTTTCTTCAACTCCTGGAAACTAGCCTCACATTCCTCAGTCCATTTGAACTTGGTATCCTTCTTCAACAACTCCGTCATAGGCTTCGCAATCTTTGAGAAATTCTCAATAAACCTCCGGTAGTATCCTGCGAGTCCAAGAAAACTCCGGATCTCTCCAACTGTTGTTGGGGCTTCCCAATTGGTCACAGTATCAACTTTAGTGGGATCTACTGCTATACCTTCTCCGGATATAACGTGTCTGAGAAATCCAACTTCTTTCAACCAAAACTCACATTTGCTAAATTTGGCATATAATTGATGTTCTCTGAGCTTTCCGAGTACCAAACACAAATGCTCCTTATGCCCCTCTTCATTTTTCAAGTAAACCAGGATATCATCAATGAACACTACGATGAACTTATCCAAGAACTCCATAAACACTTTATTCATCATCTTCATAAAATATGCAGGTGCGTTAGTCAGACCAAACGACATAACGGTATACTCGTACAACCCATACCTGGTGGTAAAAGCCGTCATAGGTATATCCTGTTCTCGAATCTTCAATTGATGGTATCCCGATCGCAGATCAATTTTGGAAAATACCTTAGCTCCTTGCAATCGATCAAACAGATCATTGATCATCGGTAGTGGGTATTTGTTCTTGATGGTTACTTCATTTAATCCTCAATAATCAACAACCATCCTTAACGATCCATCTTTCTTCTCCACTAAAAGTACTGGCGATCCCCAAGGTGAAGAACTTGGGTGAATATATCCTTTATCCAGTAACTCCTTAATCTGCTTCCTAATCTCCACCAAATCTTTTGCGGGCATCCTATATGGTCTCTTTGATATTGGCCCTGTGCCTGGCAAAAGCTCAATCAAAAACTCAATATCTCTATCCGATGGCATGCCTGGCAACTCTTCTGGAAATACATCAGGGAAATCTTTCACCACTGGTACTTCCTCCTGCACAACTCATGTTAAGCAATTTACTTGAGTCCTCTTCGGCACATGCCGGGATACATACTTGATCCTTCTTCCTTCTGGGGTGGTAAGCAAGATCGACTTACTGGCGCAATCGATGTTTCCTCCATACATCGACAACCAATCCATACCCAGAATTACATCCAAACCTTGTGATTCCAATATTATCAAATCCGAGGAAACACATGCCTACCTATACTTAATGGCACTTGAAAACATCCTTGGCTAGCCATATACTCCGCTCCTGGTGAGCTTACTAACATAGGTGTTCTAAGAACTTTGGTGGGCAGGTTATACTTATCCACAAATCCCCTTGATATGTATGAATGCGATGCACCAGTATCAAAAAGAATGAGTGCAGTAAATGACTTAACCAAAAACTTACCAATTACTGCATCCGGCTGCTCTTCAACCTCCTCCACGTTAACGTGGTTCACCTGTCCCCTGTTGAAAGGGTTCGGCTTCTTCCCAGAGCTTCCATTGCCATTACCATTCTGTGATTCAGGACATTCATTGGCATAATGTCCGGTCTTTTGGCACTTAAAACAAGTGACTTGGCTCAGGTCTCTCTTGGCTGGGGTCGATGGGTTGGTGCGGTTCTGGCCGTTGCTTCCTCCATTCCCATTACCATTCTTGGTGCCATTATGATTGTGCGAGTTACCTCCTCCATGGGTATGCTGAAAATGTTCTCCCGGTCTAGGGGTAAAACGTGGCTTCTGCTGAGCTCCTAAATTGTGCTTCCCTTGTCCATACTTCCTCTTGCGATTCTCAAGCTGCTGCTGCTTCCCTTCAATCATGAGAGCACGATCTACCAACTCCTGGTAATTGTTGAAGGTTGCTACCATCAACTGCATGCTCAACTCATCATTCAGTCCTTCCAGAAACTTCTCCTGCTTAGCTGGATCCATAGCAACGTCATCTGGGGCATAACGTGCTAATTTACTAAAGTCCTCCACATACTGGCCAACTGTCCATCCTCCTTGGCGCAAGTTGCGAAACTCTCGCTTCTTCATGGCCATAGCTCCTGCTGAAACATGGGCAGTTCGAAAAGCCTGGTGAAACTGGTCCCACGTGACAGTGTCGACAAGGAAAGTGGCTGTGAAATTCTACCACCATGATGCTGCGGGTCCTTCAAGCTGATGTGCGGCAAACTTCACCTTTTCCGCATCCGTGCATCCCGCCGTGGTCAACTCCCTAGCTGTCTTGCGGAGCCAATCATCTGCTACTATCGGCTCGGTGCTACTGGAAAACACCGGCGGATTCAGCCTAAGAAAACGGGCTAAGTGATCAACATGTGGTGGTGGTGGTGGGTTGTTGTTGTTGTTCCCCTGATTCTGATTCTGGACTAGCAACTGCATCAATGTGTTCTGCTGCTGGATCAACCGAGTGAGCTCCGGTGGGAAGGTAAATCCGGGGTCACGTTTCGGAGGCATATGAGGGTTTAGAAAAGATGAGATTTAAGAATACAGGGGGTCTAAAGGGAAAACACTACCCATATGCACATGAGGCAAAAGCAAACAATTCACTTCATTCAATCAATCATACAAGGGCATACAATCGTTCTAACTATCGCAAAAGTGCTCAGACTACTATATTTACATGGTGAACTACTACTACTAATTTGGTGGTCTACTAGAAATATTCTTCGGTTGCAGACACCATGATATTTGCTCCAGCTTCATCAACATAGTCATCATCGCTATCGTCTGGATCCGAGTCGGTGTCGTCGATGATGATCTAGTCTTCCGGGCGAATCTCCTTGGGTTCTTCGTCTTCTTCTACTGGTGTAGGGCCTCCCATGAATATTCCAATCTTCTTGATCAGATCGTCATTCTTCCCCAATAATACTTCAATTTCCTCTTCATAATCTTCACGTGTAGCCTTGAGTTCTTCCTCCAGTTCCTTGATTCTTGTCCCCGCCTTCTTCAGATCTATCATGTCGGCACACATCTGGTTCTCCTGACATCGAATGTGCTGGTTTAACTCCTGGATAAAAGCTGCAACTGATCTATACTTTCTGGTGCTGATCATCTCCCAGTGCTCATCTCGGCGCCCACAAATCTGGTAGATAGTATCCTTGAGATCATTGCGGTAAACTTCTCCAATGCGTCCCATGGTGATGTGAGATGCCATGCTCTTTCCTAGACTCCAAGTTGGTGCATCAAAAGAAAACTCTATGGGCTCAGTGACTGGCATGAACGTCCTTCCTGGAACTTGAACTTGAATCATCCAGCGCTCTTCTTCAGGTAAAGTGGCGTTCTAGGTTCCGGTGAAGCTTGGTACTCCTATGTTCAGGTATCTAGTGACTTCCTTCGAGTGACGTCCAAAGGGTGTATCTTCATCCGGTTGCATGAACTTGTTCCTTACATCCGCCATCCTAAAAGAGTATAAAAGATGAGAAGTCAGAAAGAGAAGAGACTGAGTAGTGATCTAGGTCTTTAGCTTAGTGGTCGTGTCCTACAGTTAGCGTGTGCTCTGATACCATCTTGTAGCGACCAGACCTCAAACGGTCCAATCTCTGTGCTCAGGTGTCATCCCTGGATCAGTAATGCTGACACCACACAGTACTTGAAGGATTTATAACAGAGTAGCAATCACACACTTATTACATCGAGTGTCTCAAAAGAGAACTTATTACGATAAATATGGCTTAAGGCCATCTAATAACGATAACAGTGGAAGGCTTGGAAGATAAGTGAGTCCATCAACTCCAACGGCATCACTGAGTATAGAACCATGACCTAAAAGCCCTTAATCGTCGTCTGAAAAGTCTACAACATTAACGTTGCAGCCCGAAATGGGTCAGCACATGGAATATGCTGGCAAAGTAACACATAGAGATTAATGGAATGAAATAGGCTATTCTATATGCATATTTGGCTGGTGGAAAGCTCTATGGTTACAGTTTTGCGTAAAGCCAATTTTTCCCTACTGCAAAGGAATAAATTTTATTTAACTATGATGGTAGTTGTTAAATATTGAGAATGGTTGACAGCATTCTCAATCCTAATTAAGCATCATCATTAAACAAAACCCAACAGAATTAATTTTAGAGTAACATGTTGAGATTCACATGATAATCCAGGTACTAGATACTCAAGATGTCCATAACCGGGGACACGACTAACCATGATTAGTTTATACACTCTACAGAGGTTTGCGCACTTTTCCCCATAAGACTCGATCGCCTCCGTTTGGTTTCTCGCACTACATGGTGTTTGAGAAACGGATGACCGAGACATAGTCTTTCAGAAGCGCTAGCACCTTACGATCGGGTAGACCGTTACACCTACTTTCCCCTACATCTGCTAGTCTACCACTGTAAGAGTTCGCACAACTTAATCAAATATGCTAGAGCCCATAATAGCTTGTGGCTGCACACGGAAGTTTCTAGCATGAATAATCTCATGATCCCTTTGAGCCTGGGTGGCGATCCAAAAGAAAACAGGCAATCGCTGGAATACCCAGGTGCCTCAATCCACCCAGATGTGTATTGAAGTTGCCACCTTAAATAAACCATTAATTAAGAATCTCACATCTGTCATGGATACACTCACCCAATCCACGTCTACTAGCATAGCATGGCATAATAAGCAAACGTAGAAGTAACTCCCAAAGGTTTAACATGTAATGGGTACTACCTCAACTACTTCCCAACCCACAATTTAATTAGATCCTAATCATGCAATGTGTGAGGATTGATCTAATGCAATAAAACTGGGTAGTGGGAAAACATGATCAAAGTGTTACTTGCCTTGCTGATGATCCGGGAAACCTAGCGATTCGAAGTAGCAAGCGGCGCACTCCGGGTACTCTATCGCAAAAAAACAAGCATACAATAAGTACTCAATTAATGCACAAGTAAAACTCAAATAAGAGATCTAACCAGAAAGTTCAACTTAAGAACTCCGGTTTGCAAAAAGAATCAAATCGAACGAAGCAACGAAAGACAAACGACAAAAGAAACAGGCTTCGTTTACTATTCTGGATCTAGGGCAATTTTGACAGTGGAAAAAACTTATTTGAGTTGGTTAAACGAAAAGAGGGTTTCGAGACGAAACTCCAGGTGCTTGAATCGCCTGATTCCGATAAACGAACGAAAAGTTAGACTAAAATGAAAATCAGATCAGGAATCGCGATTAGAAAAATCGCGGATTTAATCCGAGAAAAAGGAAAAATGACGAACGTTCATTAAAACGAATGAACGGGCGAACGTTCGCTAATTAAATAAACCGGAAAAACCGATCTATTTAAACAAACCGAAACTAAAACAAAACCGACGGAAAAACCGAATGGTTTTAAAAAAAACGGTGGCGAGATCTACCTCCGCGGCGGCGGCGCGGCGAGGCAGCGGCGGTGGCGCGGCGACACGGGCGGCGGGGCGGCGGCGGCTAGGGTTTCGGGGGCTGGGGCGGCTGGCTGCGGCTCGGGCCCTCGCG
Organism: Triticum urartu; assembly: GCF_003073215.2. NCBI lineage: Eukaryota > Viridiplantae > Streptophyta > Magnoliopsida > Poales > Poaceae > Triticum > Triticum urartu. Next base: position 454,224,771 of record NC_053028.1, read on the forward strand.
GCTTTAAAGGCCGGCCGGGCCAAGTGTCCTTGTCGGACACGGCCCGGTTATGTCGGTTCGTTTTTTTAGATAATTACGCTCAGAAAAAAACAAAAGGAATACTAAACGGACTCCAAAAATCCCGAAATAAATTTCCCCAGCATCTAAAATCAAGCCGCACAGGATGAACATTTACTTGGGGCCTAAATGCAATTTTGAAAAACGTGCATTTTTCCCTAATACAAATAAAATAGCAAATAAAACCAAATAAAATCTTATTTGATTTTTTATTAAATCCTCAATATTTCTTTATTTTGGGAAAGTCATTTTATTCCCTCTCTCATATTTTCGTAATAGAAATAATTGAAGATAAAATAAATAAAATCAAATGATCCTATTTTCAAAATTTGAGAAAACTCAAATATAAAAATAACGAAATCCCCAACTCTCTCCAAGGGTCCTTGAGTTGCGTAGAATTTCTAGGATCAACCAGAATGCAATAAAATATGATATGCAATGATGAGCTAGTCTATAACATTCCAAATTGAAAATTTGGGATGTTACATGAGACTTTCTCCTTTTTTGTCTTCTCCACATAACCCCCACCATTATATTCTATTCCACCCATAGTGCTATATCCATGACTCACGCTCATGTATTGCGTGAAAGTTTATGAGTTTGAAATTATTAAGGTATGAAACAATTGCTTGGCTTGTCATCGGGGTTGTGCATGATGAGAGCATTCTTGTGTGACGAAAATGAAGTATGACTAAACTATATGATTTTGTAGGGATGAACTTTCTTTGGCCATGCTACTTTAAGAAAACATAATTGTTGGTTTGCTTGAAGTATTATTATTCTTTATGTCAATATGAACTTTTGTCTTGAATCTTCCTAATCTGAATATTCATACCACAATTAAGAAGATTTGCATTGAAATTATGCCAAGTAGCACTCCGCATCAAAAATTCTCTTTTTATCATTTACCTACTCGAGGACGAGCAGGAATTAAGCTTGGGATGCCTGATACGTCTCCAACGTATCTATAATTTTGATTGCTCCATGTTATATTATCTACTGTTTTGGACTATATTGGGCTTTATTTTCCACTTTTATATTATTTTTGGGACTAACCTATTAACCGGAGGCCCAACCCAGAATTGCTGTTTTTGCCTATTTCAGTATTTCGGAGAAACATAATATCAAACAGATCCAAACGGAATAAAACCTTCGGGAACGTGATTTTCTCACCGAACGTGATCCGGGAGACTTGGACCCTACTCCAAGGAGTCAAAGAGGCGGTCATGAGGGTGGGGTTGCGCCCCCTGCCTCGTGGGCCCCTTGTTGCTCCACCAACGTACTCCTTCCTCCTATATATACCTACGTACCCCCAAACAATCAGGACAGGAGCCAAAAACCTAATTCCACCGCCGCAACTTTCTGTATCCACGAGATCCCATCTTGGGGCCTGTTCCGGAGCTCCGCCGGAGAGGGCCGTCATCACGGAGGGCTTCTACATCATCATAGCCCCTCCGATGAAGTGTGAGTAGTTTACCTCAGACCTTCGGGTCCATAGTTAGTAGCTAGATGGCTTCTTCTCTCTTTTTGGATCTCAATACAAAGTTCTCCCCCTCTCTTGTGGAGATTTATTCGATGTAATCTTCTTCTTTTTGCGGTGTGTATGTGCGACCACCAGACGCTGATGATCTAAGCCACATAATTCAGCAGCCAGAAGAGTCGGCCAGGCAATTCTGGACTCGATTCCTCACAAAGAAAAATCAAATCGTCGACTGTCCGGATGCGGAGGCCTTAGCAGCTTTCAAGCACAACATCCGAGACGAGTGGCTAGCCCGACACCTTGGTCAGGAAAAGCCGAAATCTATGGCAGCCCTCACGACGCTCATGACCCGCTTTTGTGCGGGAGAAGACAGTTGGCTGGCTCGCAGTAATAACATATCAAAAAACCATGGTACCTCAGATACCAAGGACGGCAATAGCAGGTCACGTTGCAACAAGCATAAGCGCCGCATTAATAGCGAAAATACTGAGGATACGGCAGTCAATGCCGGATTCAAAGGCTCTAAACCCGGTCAGCGGAAAAAGCCATTTAAACAAAGTACGCCGGGTCCGTCCAGCTTGGACCGCATACTCGATCGCTCGTGTCAAATACACGGCACCCCAGACAAGCCAGCCAATCACACCAACAGGGAATGTTGGGTGTTCAAGCAGGCCGGCAAGTTAATTGCCGAAAACAAGGGCAAGGGGCCGCATACCAATGACGAGGAAGAACCCCGACAGCCGCACACTAGAGGACAGAAGAGGTTTCCCCTGCAAGTGCGGACGGTGAACATGATATACGCAACCCACATCCCCAAGAGGGAGCGGAAGCATGCGCTCAGGGACGTATATGCATTGGAGCCAGTCGCCCCAAAGTTCAACCCTTGGTCCTCCTGTCCGATCACCTTCGATCGCAGGGACCACCCCACTAGTATCCGTCATGGCGGATTCGCCGCACTGTTCCTAGACCCAATCATCGACGGATTTCACCTCACTCGAGTCCTTATGGACGGCGGCAGCAGCCTGAACCTGCTTTATCAGGACACAGTGCGCAAAATGGGTATAGACCCCTCAAGGATCAAACCCCACAAAAATGACCTTTAAGGGCGTCATTCCAGGCGTAGAGGCCCACTTCACAGGCTCAATTACACTAGAAGTGGTCTTCGTATCCCCGGATAACTTCCGAAGCGAAGAGTTAATCTTCGATATAGTCCCGTTCCGCAGTGGTTATCACGCGCTGCTCGGACGAACCGCATTTGCTAGATTCAATGCATACCACATTATGCATACCTCAAGCTCAAGATGCCAGGACCTCGCGGAGTTATTACAGTCAATGGAAACACAGAGCGCTCTCTCCGAACAGAGGAGCACACCGCGGCCCTTGCAGTAGAAGCACAAAGCAGCCTCTCAAGGCAATCTACCAGTTCGGCGTTTCAAAGCCCGGACACCTTCAAGCGCGCTCTGGGCAATCGGCAAACAGACCGCCTGGCGCAATCGGAGCTCGTGTAGCAATACGGCGGCCACCCCAATCCCAGCCCAACAGCGTTATTCGTGCCACGCGTACATAATTACACATTAAAAATACCATGGGCACAGGTGGGAAGGGGGGCACAGCTGCGGCACGCCCCAAAACGCGGCCTAAACCGCACTAGGGCTTCCCATTTGGTTATTTTTCTTTTTCTTTCAGGACTTTAATCTCTGGAAACGCTGTCCGGCAGCTCTATTGCCGAACACATGATACAGCAACCAAGGAGGCAGACAACTACGTTATACAATGGAATTCCCATGTTGATTACAGATTTCATATCATTCCTCAGCTCGCCCTTGGAAGGGACATAGTCCTACTCTTTTGCTTATTGCACTATCTGTATCAGTCTGCTTTAATGCATTTTTTTAATATACAATGCATGACATTACAACTATTATTGCATTTTTGTTATATATGTGTGTGTGTGTGTGTTCATTAATGACGCCTTGCAACCATACACTCTGGTACGGCCAATGCACCAGGGGCTTACGTACCCACAATATGGTGTGAAAAGTCCGAACACTTTCACAAGTGCGGCACCCCGAACTTATAGCATTATATGCATCAGCTCTGAATCATGTCTTTGGTCAAATGTTGGGTTTGCCCGGCTCCTATGTTTTGGTACCTTACGTTCTGCTCTATCGGCTAAGGTAGCGCTAGGAGAACTACTGCGATTGTGCACCGGTTCTGCCGGGCTGAGCACCTCAGTAGAGAAAGCTAAAACTGACTGTCATGATAAGGTGAGAGACTGGTCGCTGTTCGGCGAGGTTTTTTGAGTCCCTAAAGACTTATGCCGCTTAGGGCGAGGGGCCGGCTCCGTCCGGCTTACGGGCGTGTATCGCGCCCTGAATTCGGCCTTCTGAATACTACGGGCTTCGCCGAAATTTAAAATTATAGAATTCTATGGCTAAGTGAGAGTGATAAAGCATTATTAGTCTGGTTGCCTTGTGCGTTGTGCTGAGCACCTCCCTCGAAGGACCCAAACATGGGAACAAGAGTGCTCAGGTTTATCCCGAACACCCCAGCACTCGTGGCATGGGGGTAGAAGCTGAGGACTAGCCATCTCTCAGATTGGATAAACAGCCAAACAGAAGGTAATATTTTAAATTCACACAAGCGTTGCATAGCGAATACGATACAAGTTTTCATACATACAGGACAAAACGAGCAAGTCTCGTTCAAATATTACATTTTGTGAACACTCATCCGCGATAAGACGGGCGCCCGGCAGAACACCCTCATAGTACATCTTGGGGTGGCGGTGCTCCTTGCCCTCCGGCGGCCCCTCCTTGATCAGCTTCATGGCGTCTAGCTTGACCCACTGCGTTTTTACACGGGTGAAAGCCCGGCGTGCACCTTCAATGCAGACGGATCGCTTGACGACCTCCAGCCATGGGCAGGCATCCACAAGCCGCCTCACCAGGCCGAAGAAGCTGTTCGGAAGGGCATCGCCAGGCCACAACCAGACTATGAAGCCCTTCATGGCCTGATCGGCCGCCTTATGTAGCTCGACCATCTACTTCAGCTGGTAGCTCATTGGCACCGGATGTTCGGCCTCAGCGTACTGAGACCAGAACAGCTTCTCCGTCGAGCTCCCATCCTCGGCCTGGTAAAATTGTGCGGCATCGGACACACTGCGGGGCAAATCTGCGAATGCTCCTGAAGAGCTCCGGATCTGGGTAAGTAATCGATAATTTACTTTTACATGCTTGCTTTGCATATAGAAAGCCTTACCCGCCGCTATCTTCTTCATCGCGTTGATCTCCTGAAAGGCCTTCTGGGCCTCGGCCTTGGCACTCTTCGCGCTCTCACGGGCCGCGGAAAGCTTAGACTCTCGCGTCTTCAAGTCAAGCTCCAACGCCTCGTGCTTCGTCTCGAGAGCCTGGAGCTCTTGCTGCACCACGCCCACCCAAGCCTCGTGCCTCTCTCGCTCGGTGCACTCCTTGGCCGCTGTCTCTTTGGCCTTGGTCAGCGCTTGCTTCAGGGTCGCCACCTCGGCCGTGGCCCCTGGCAAAACATACAATGATCCTGTCATTTTGCAATCGCGTCCTTTCTTATATATACATATATCTATAGACGGGGTATTACTTACCCTCGTTCTCCTCGAGCTGCCTCTTGACAAGGCCAAGCTCTTTCTTGGACCCATCGAGGTCCTGCTTCTGTACGACGACCTCCGCAGTTAGTGCGGCGGACGCCAGCAGAGAAGCCTGCATATGCATATTGACATACTTATATTAGACTCCTGCGATATTATTTGATCCTCTATTCGGCTTTTCTTTGCGAACACCGAACAAAGCATCAGGGGCTACTGTCTATGCAGTAATACTTCTACTACATTTTAAAACACTTACCTCGAAGCTTGTTAGAAGGCTAGTACATGCTTCAGTCAATCCGCTCTTGGCGGACTGAACCTTTTGGATCACCGCACTCATGATAGTGCGGTGCTCCTCCTCAATGGAAGCGCTGCGAAGCGCTTCCAACAGATTGTCCGGCGCCTCTGGATGGACAGAGGTCACCAGCACAGGCGTCTCACCCCCCTTAGAAGGAGACAGCATGCCCGAGCCCGGAACCGCTGGAGGTTCCGGCGCGGTGTTCGGCTGAGGGCCAAACTCGGAGCTCTCAGGGGCCCCGTCCCCTCTGCTCCAGGAATCCGGAAGGTCGCCTTGAGGCGCCTCCGGGACTGTCTCCCCTTGATCCGGTGCCTCTTGAGACAACACCTCGGCGTCGTCGGCAGGATGAGGGGAGGTGGCAGTTGGGACTGGATCGCTATCCATGTCCGACGAACCCAGGGAGCCGTCCGATGATACCTCGATATTGGCTCGTGGCGGCCTGCGTAATTATGTTCGGCGATTAGGGAAAGCAATGCGACAAAGGAATCCTATGGGTTACTTTGGTATCCGAATACTTACGATCTCCCCTGGGGCTTGGCCCTGGGCAACCACTCGTCTTCACTTTCGTCGGCGGCGGTGGAGCTGTCCGGAAGGAGAGTCCTTCCCTTCTTGGACCCTCCGGCCTCCCCAGTTGGGGCGGCCTTCCTTTTCTTGTCTACCCCAGTCGGTGGGGGAGCCTCTTCTTCCTCTTCCTCGTCTTCGGGGGAAGAGTGCGCCATAGAGTCATCGGACGGTGAGTCCGATGATGCCTAGCGTCGGGAACTCTTTCGAGCTCCCTTGGCCTTCTTGGTCTTCTCCGGCACCTTATAAGGGACCGGAGTCAACATCTTTGCCAGGAGGGCGTCTGCGGGGCCTTCGGGCAAAGGAGCCGGACAGTTGATCTGTCCTGCCATCTTCTGCCAGTCCTGTCAAAGGCACGGGAGTTTAGATCCAGCGTAGAGTCAATTTATATAGAAAACAAGTATCCTGTGAAAGGTAAAACAGCTTACCGCACTGGCTTGGCACTTCGCGCTGAATCTGCGATCCTCAGTAATGGGGGGAGGGACCGCGGCGCCCTTGAACATCACCCTCCAGGTATCTTCATGAGTCGTGTCGAAGAGCCTGTTCAGAGTTCGGTGTTGCGCCGGGTTGAACTCCCACAAGGTGAACTCCCGTTGTTGACACGGGAGTATCCGGCGGATGAGCATAACCTGGACTATGTTGACGAGCTTGAGCTTCTTGTCCACCATGTTTTGAATACATGTCTGGAGTCCGGTCAGCTCTTTTGAATTACCCCAGGACAGGCCCTTCTCTTTCCAGGAGGTGAGCCGCATGGGGATGCCAGATCGGAACTCGGGGGCCGCTACCCATGCAGGGTCGCGCAGCTCGGTGATATAGAACCACCCCGATTGCCACCCCTTTATGGTATCCACGAAGGAGCCCTCGAGCCATGTTATGTTGGGCATCTTGCCCACCATGGCGCCTCCGCACTCTGCCTGGCGGCCGCTCACTACCTTCGGCTTGACATTGAAGGTCTTCAGCCATAAGCCGAAGTGGGGCTTGATGCGGAGGAAGGCCTCGCACACGACGATAAACGCCGAGATGTTGAGGATGAAGTTCGGGGCCAGATCATGGAAATCTAGGCCGTAATAAAACATGAGCCCCCGGACGAAGGGATGGAGAGGGAATCCCAGTCCACAGAGGAAATGGGTGAGGAATACCACCCTCTCATGGGGCCTGGGGGTGGGGATGAGCTGCCCCTCATCTGGGAGCCGGTGCGTGATGTCGTCGGGCAGGTATCCGGCTCTCCTCAGTTTCTTGACGTCTCCCTCCGTGACGGAGGAGACCATCCACTTGCCTCCCGCTCCGGACATGGTTGGAGAAGGTTGAGATGGAAGTGAGGACTTGGGCGCTAGAGCTTGAGTGTGCGGGAGCGGATGAGCAGAGGAGGAAGAAGGCGTGGATAGAAAGGTGAATCCTTATCCCTTTACATGGGCGGACAAAACTAAGCGTCCCCACTTGCCTGGTAAAACTCGCTTATCCCCCAAGCGCCGTAATTGATGGCGCGGTTGGGTTACCCATGCCCGTATTGATGAGAGTCCCGTGATAAGGGGACACGATCTCTGCTTTGACAAGACGTGTCGAAAAACTGCCTTACGTTATGTGCGGGGCTGGTTAAAAGAAATGGTTTGAATAATCACTGAGCCATGAAGTAACGTCGTGTTACCAAAACAAGATAGCGAATTAGATCTGCGAAAACATTATTCTCTCTACGGTGGAATGTGGAACTTATTTTGCAGGGTCAGACACTATCCTCGTATTCAAATTCTTTTGTGATGTATTCGGAGAAGGAACCCGCCTTGCAATGCCGAAGACAACTGCGCGCCGGACTCATCGTCATTGAAGCCTGGTTCAGGGGCTACTGAGGGAGTCCTGGATTAGGGGGTCTCCGGACAGCCGGACTATCTCCATTGGCCGGACTGTTAGACTATGAAGATACAAGATTGAAGACTTCGTCTCGTGTCCGGATGGGACTCTACTTGGCGTGGAAGGCAAGCTAGGCAATACGTATATGGATATCTCCTCCTTTGTAACCGACCTTGTGTCCGTAGGACAACAATCACAACATACAATCATACCGTAGGCTAGCTTCTAGGGTTTAGCCTCTCTGATCTCGTGGTAGATCTACTCTTGTAACACCCATATCATCAATATTAATCAAGCAGGACGTAGGGTTTTACCTCCATCAAGAGGGCCCGAACCTGGGTAAAACTTCGTGTCCCTTGCCTCCTGTTACCATCCGGCCTAGACGCACAGTTCGGGACCCCCTACCCGAGATCCGCCGGTTTTGACACCGACAATGAGTGTCTCTCTCAAAAAGGTGTGTGAAGCAAGTATGATTGTGGAAAACTAACAAATAAAGACTCAAAAAATACAAGACTCTCCAAGCAAAACACATATTATGTGGTAAATAAAAATATAGCTCCAAGTAAAGTTACCGATAGAAGTAGAGGAAAGAGGGGATGCCTTCCGGGGCATCCCCAAGCTTTGGCTTTTAGGTGTCCTTAGATTAACTTGGGGGTTCCATGGGCATCCCCAAGCTTAGGCTCTTGCCACTCCTTGTTCCATAATCCATCAAATCTTTACCCAAAACTTGAAAACTTCACAACACAAAACTTAAATTAGAAAATCTCGTGAGCTCCGTTAGCGAAAGAAAACAAAACACCACTTCAAGGTACTGTAATGAACTCATTATTTATTTATATTGGTGTTAAACCTACTGTATTCAAAATTCTCTATGGTTTATAAACTGTTTTACTAGCCATAGATTCATCAAAATAAGCAAACAACGCACGAAAAACAGAATCTGTCAAAAAACAGAACAGTCTGTAGTAATCTGTAGCTAACGCAAGATCTGGAACCCCAAAAATTCTAAAATAAACTTTTGGACGTGAGAAATTTACCTATTAATCATCTGCAAAAATAATTAACTAAATATCACTTTCCAAATAAAAATGGCAGCAGTTCTCGTGAGCGCTAAAGTTTCTGTGTTTTACAGCAAGATTAAAAAGACTTTCCCCAAGTCTTCCAAGCGGTTCTACTTAGCACAAACACTAATTAAACACAAAAAACACAACCAAAACATAGGCTAGATAAATTATTTATTACTAAACAGGAGCAAAAATAAAGGAATAAAAATAAAATTGGGTTGCCTCCCAACAAGCGCTATCGTTTAATGCCCCTAGCTAGGCATGAAAGCAAGGATAGATCTAGGTATTGCCATCTTTGGAAGGCAATCCATAAGTGGCTCTCATAATAGATTCATATGGTAATTTAATTTTCTTTCTAGGAAAGTGTTCCATGCCTTTCCTCAACGGAAATTGGAATATAATATTCCCTTCCTTCATATCAATAATTGCACCAATCGTTCTAAGGAAAGGTCTACCAAGAATAATAGGACATGAAGGATTGCAATCTATGTCAAGAACAATAAAATCCACGAACACATAATTCCTATTTTCAACAATAAGAACATCATTAATTCTTCCCATAGGTTTCTTAATAGTGGAATCCGCAAGGTGCAAGTTTAAAGAGCAATCATCAAAATCATGGAAACCTAGCAAATCACACAAAGTCTTTGGAATCGTGGAAACACTAGCACCCAAATCACACAAAGCATATCATTCATGATATTTAATCTTAATTTTAAAGTTTTCTAGGGATAGAAACTTCCAACTCAAGTTTTTCTTCATAAGATTGCATCAAAGCCTCAATGATATGTTTGGTAAAGGCTTTATTTTGACTATAAGCATGAGGAGAATTCAACACGGATTGCAACAAGGAAATAAAATCTATCAAAGAGCAATTATCATAATTAAATTCCTTGAAATCCAAAATAGTGGGTTCATTAATATTTAAAGTTTTGACTTCTTCAATCCCACTTTTAACAATTTTAGCATCAAGATCTAAAGACTCCGAATTTTGGGAACGCCTTAGAGGTAAAGGTGGATCATATTCAATCCCATCATTATCAAGATTCATATTACAAAAGAAAGATTTAATATGGGACACATCAATAACTTTTAGATCTTCATCTTTATTATCATGGAAACTAGAAGAACACGCTTTTATAAAGCAATCTTTCTTAGCACGCATCCTAGCGGTTCTTTCTTTGCACTCATCAATGGAAATTCTCATGGCTTTGAGAGACTCATTGATATCATGCTTAGGAGGAATAGATCTAAGTTTCAAAGAATCAACATCAAGAGAAATTCTATCAACGTTCCTAGCCAACTCGTCAATCTTAAGCAATTTTTCTTCAATCAAAGCATCGAAATTCTTTTGCGAGGTAATAAATTCTTTAATATTCGATTCAAAATCATAGGGTATCTTATTAAAATTTCCATAAGAATTGTTGTAGGAATTACCATAATTATTAGAGGAATTACTAGGATATGGCCTAGGATTAAAGTTTCCTCTATACGCGTTGTTACCAAAATTATTCCTACCAACAAAATTCACATCCAAAGATTCATTATTATTATCAATAAAAGTAGACAAAGGCATATCATTAGGATCAAAAGAAACACTTTTATTAGCAAATAATTTCATAAGTTCATCCATCTTACCACTCAAAACATTAATTTCTTCTATCACATGCACTTTCTTATTAGTAGATCTTTCAGTGTGCCATTGAGAATAATTAACCATAATATTATCTAGGAGTTTAGTAGCTTCTCCTAAAGTGATTTCCATAAAAGTGCCTCCCGCGGCCGAATATAAAAGATTTCTAGAAGAAAAATTCAATCCGGCATAAAAAATTTGTATAATCATCCACAAATTCAAACCATGTGTAGGGCAATTACGTATCATTAATTTCATCCTCTCCCAAGCTTGTGCAACATGTTCATGATCAAGTTGCTTAAAATTCATAATATCGTTTCTAAGAGAGATGATCTTAGCGGGAGGAAAATACTTAGAGATAAAAGCATCTTTGCACTTATTCCACGAATCAATACTATTTTTAGGCAAAGACGAAAACCAAGCTTTAGCATGATCTCTAAGCGAAAAAGGAAATAGCTTCAATTTAACAATATCATTGTCCACATCTTTCTTCTTTTGCATATCACACAGATCAACAAAATTGTTTAGATGGGTAGCGGCATCTTCACTAGGAAGGCCGGAAAACAGATCTTTCATGACAAGATTCAGCAAAGCAGCATTAATTTCACAAGATTCCGCATCGGTAAGAGGAGCAATCGGAGTGCTAATAAAATCATTGTTATTGGTATTGGTAATGTCACATAATTTGGTATTATCTTGAGCCATCGTGACAAGCAAGCAATCCAACACACAAGCAAGCAAGAAACGGGCAAAAAGAGGCGAACAGAGAAAGAGAGGGAGGATGGAGAGAGAGAGAGAGGGCGAATAAAATGGCAAGGGATAAGTGGGGGAGAGGAAAACGAGAGGAAAATGGAAAATAATGTAATGCGGGAGATAAGGGTTTGTGATGGGTACTTGGTATGTTGACTTTTGCCTAGACTCCCCGGCAACGGCGCCAGAAATCCTTCTTGCTACCTCTTGAGCATTGCGTTGGTTTTCCCTTGAAGAGGAAAGGGTGATGCAGCAGAGCAGCGTAAGTATTTCCCTCAGTTTTTTAGAACCAAGGTATCAATCCAGTGGAGGCCACGCATGACTCCCTCGCACCTACACAAACAAATAAACTCCTCGCAACCAACGCGATAAAGGGGTTGTCAATCCCTTCACTGTCACCTACGAGAGTGAGATCTGATAGATATGATAAGATAATATTTTTGGTATTTTTATGATAAAGAGAAATAAATATGCAAGTAAAATAAATGGCAAAGGAAATAAATAAGTATTGGAAGATTAATATGATGGAAAATAGACCCGGGGGCCATAGGTTTCACTAGAGGCTTCTCTCGAGAGCATAAGTATTACGGTGGGTGAACAAATTACTGTTGAGCAATTGACAAAATTGAGCATAGTTATGAGAATATCTAGGTATGATCATGTATATAGGCATCACGTCGGAGACAAGTAGATCGACTCCTGCCTGCATCTACTACTATTACTCCACACATCGACCGCTATACATCATGCATCTAGAGTATTAAGTTCAAGAGAACAGAGTAATGCTTTAAGCAAGATGACATGATGTAGAGGGATAAAATCATGCAATATGATATAAACCCCATCTTGTTATCCTCGATGGCAACAATACAATACGTGCCTTGCTGCCCCTACTGTCACTGGGAAAGGACATCGCAAGATTGAACCCAAAGCTAAGCACTTCTCCCATTGCAAGAAAGATCAATCTAGTAGGCCAAACCAAACTGATAATTCGAAGAGACTTGCAAAGATAACCAATCATACATAATAGAATTCGGAGAAGATTCAAATATTGTTCATAGATAAACTTGATCATAAACCCACAATTCATCGGTCTCAACAAACACACCGCAAAAGAAGATTACATCGAATAGATCTCCACAAGAGAGGGGGAGAACTTTGTATTGAGATCCAAAAAGAGAGAAGAAGCCATCTAGCTAATAACTATGGACCCGTAGGTCTGAAGTAAACTACTCACACTTCATTGGAGAGGCTATGGTGTTGATGTAGAAGCCCTCCATGATCGATACCCCCTCCGACAGAGCTCCGGAAAAGGCCCCAAGATGGGATCTCGTGGATACAGAAAGTTGCGGCAGTGGAATTAGAGTTTTGGCTCCGTATCTGGTAGTTTGGGGGTACGTAGGTATATATAGGAGGAAGGAGTACGTCGGTGGAGCAACATGGGTCCCACGAGGGTGGAGGGCGCGCCTGGGGGGTAGGCGCGCCCCCCTACCTCGTGCCTTCCTCGTTGATTGCTTGTCGTAGGGTCCAAGTCCTCTGGATCATGTTTGTTTCAAAAATCACATTCCCGAAGGTTTCATTCCGTTTGGACTCCGTTTGATATTCTTTTTCTGCGAAACCCTAAAATAGGCAAAAACAGCAATTCTGGGCTGGGCCTCTGGTTAATAGGCTAGTCCCAAAAATAATATAAAAGTGTATAATAAAGCCCAATAATGTCCAAAACAGGATATAATATAGCATGGAACAATCAAAAATTATAGATACGTTGAAGACGTATCAATGCCTACACTTCCAACATACATTTTCTGAGAGAGAGCCACCTACACTTGTGTTGAGGTCAAGATATTCCATTCCAACCACATAAATCTTGATCTCTAGCCTTCCCCAAGTTGGTTTCCACTCAAATCATCTTTCCACCAAATCCTATCCTATGAGAGAGAGAGTTGAGTGTTGGGGAGACTATCATTTGAAGCACAAGAGCAAGGAGTTCATCATCAACACACCATTTGTTACCTCTTGGAGAGTGGTGTCTCCTAGATTGGTTAGGTGTCACTTGGGAGCCTCCGTAAAGATTGTGGAGTTGAACCAAGGAGTTTGTAAGGGCAAGGAGATTGCCTACTTCATGAAGATCTACCCTAGTGAGGCAAGTCCTTCGTGGGCGACGACCATGGTGGGATAGACAAGGTTGCTTCTTCGTGGACCCTGTTGGAAATATGCCCTAGAGGCAATAATAAAATGGTTATTATTATATTTCCTTGTTCATGATAATTGTCTTGCTATAATTGTGTTATCCGGAAATCATAATACATGTGTGAATACAGAGACCACAACATGTCCCTAGTGAGCCTCTAGTTGACTAGCTCGTTGATCAATAGATGGTTACGGTTTCCTAACCATGGACATTGGATGTCATTGATAATGGGATCACATCATTAAGAGAATGATGTGATGGACAAGACCCAATCCTAAGCATAGCACAAGATCGTGTAGTTCGTCTGCTAAAGCTTTTCTAATGTCAAGTATCTTTTTCCTTAGACCATGAGATTGTGCAAATCCCGGATACCGTAGGAGTACTTTGGGTGTGCCAAAAGTCACAATGTAACTGGCTGGCTATAAAGGTACACTGCGGGTATCCCCGAAAGTATCTGTTGGGTTGGCACGAATCGAGACTGGGATTTGTCACTCCGTATGACGGAGAGGTATCTCTGGGCCCACTCGGTAAGACATCATCGTAATGAGCTCAATGTGACTAAGGGGTTGGTCACGGGATGATGTGTTACAGAATGAGTAAAGAGACTTGCCGTAACGAGATTGAACAAGGTATCGGTATACCGACGATCGAATCTCGGGCAAGTGCTATACCGGTAGACAAAGGGAATCACATGCGGGATTGATTGAATCCTTGACATCGTGGTTCATCCGATGAGATCATCGTGGAACATATGGGAGCCAACATGGGTATCCAGATCCCGTTGTTGGTTATTGGCCGGAGAGATGTCTCGGTCATGTCTGCATAGTTCCTGAACCCGTAGGGTCTACACACTTAAGGTTCGGTGATGTTAGAGTTGTAATGGGAATTTTAAGTGCTTACCGAGAGTTGTTCGGAGTCCCAGACGAGATCCTGGACGTCACGAGGAGTTCCAGAATGGTCCGGAGGTGAAGATTTATATATGGGAAGTCCAGTTTCAGTCACCGAAAAGGTTTCCGGGTTTATCGGTATTGTACTCGGACCACCGAAGGGGTTCCGGGGGTCCACCTGCCCCGAAGGACCTAATGGGCTGTAGTAGGGTGGGAACCAGCCCCTTAGTGGGCTGGTGCGCCCCCCAAGGGCCCAAGGCGCCTCGGGTTGGAAACCCTAGGGGGCCGCTCCCCCCCGGGGGGGCGCCCCCCTAGTTGGAAACCCTAAGGGGGCCGCTGCCCCCCCCCCCCCGCCCGAGGGGCCGCCGCCCCCCTCTAGATGGATCTAGGGGGCCGACCCCCTCTCCCCTTCCCCCTATAAATAGTTGGGGGTGGGAGGGCAACCGCACCCCTTCTCCTGGCGCAGCCCTTCCCCCTTCCTACACCTTCTCCTCCGTGGCGCTTAGCGAAGCTCTACCGGAGAACCACGAGCTCCACCGCCACCACGCCGTCGTGCTGCCGGAGCTCTCCCTCAACTTCTCCTCCCCCCTTGCTGGATCAAGAAGGAGGAGACGTCCCCGGGCTGTACGTGTGTTGAACGCGGAGGCGCCGTCGTTCGGCGCTTAGATCGTAATCAAACACGATGTGAATCGCTACGAGTATGACTCCTTCATCCGCGTTCTTGTAACGCTTCCGCATCGCGATCTTCAAGGGTATGAAGATGCACTACCCTCTCTCTCGTTGCTAGTAAACTCCATAGATTGACCTCGGTGATGCGTAGAAAAATTCTAATTTCGTGCAACTATCCCCAACAGACCCTTCGTGGGTGGAGCCCTCCGTGGACTCACACAACCGTTACCCTTCGTGGGTTGAAGTCTCCATCAACGTGGATGTACGATAGCACCACCTATCGGAACCACGACAAAAATCTCCATGTCTCCAATTGCGTTTGCACACTCCCAATCCCATCCCTTTACATTCTTGCAACTTGCATGCTTTACTTTCTGCTGCTCATATACTCTTGTCATGCTTGCTTGATATGTATTATAAATGTGTGAATTTGTGGTAAAACTCTACTTCAACCTAAAGAAATTTAAAACTACAACTTTTATTGCTAAGAGTCTATTCACCCCCTCTAGACACTTCTTCTCGATCCTTTCACATAGTGAATACATGAACTCCTCAAACTACGGTCATCACCGGTAATGGTGGAATTCGACATTTGAGGGCCGCAGGCTACACGGATGGCGGGCGACACACGCGACTCGCGCGGCGATGCGGGCGGCGCACACGCCTCGCGCGGTGGCGCGGACGGCGCTCGAGGCGGCGCTGGTGGAGCACACGGCGGTGCGACCCGTGCGGGGGGCTCGCAAGGTGCGGGTTCCGCAGGAGATTCACGCGGTGCAGGCGATGCACGGTGGCGAATCTGGTTCGCATCGGATCTCGTGTCGGCGAGGCGGATCTCGCTGGATGACGGTGTACTCTAGCTCCGACGTGAGGCGCTATGCATCGTCCTCCTTGACGATCGCGGGGAGACGGTGGATGCGCGGTTCCTCCGGGAGGGTGAGTCCTTCGACATCGGTGATATCATCGCGTTTCCCTGCCATTTTGCTCGTGTTCGTGACAAGATTCCGGCGCCAATCGCGGTGGTTGCCGGTGCGAGATTGTCGGTGGAGGCACCCACAAGTCAAAAGGGAGCGGGCGCTCGCGGTGGGGGCCGCCCCATCCGCCTGACAGGAGGGCCGGGGATTTTGGGGCATGGCCCGGGCCACCATTACCCCGATGTTCGACACGTGGGGCGGGGGGGATCGGACCGCCATGGATCTCTTGACCCTAGGGTTTCCCTGTGCACCACACATATAAAACAGAGCCCCGCACCTCCTCCCAAATTCTGGATCTCGACGAGAGCCTCTCTCACTTCTGGGGCGCGCCGTCGCCCCCTCGATCTAGGGTTCCTCGTTCTTTCTCTTGGTGGGAGGGCAAAATCTGGGGCGACCCTCATTCCTTTGCTCAAGTTGTTAGTTCTCCACCACTTTCACCCACCCCTGCTCCGATCTGTGAGGAGAACACCATGAGAGAAGAGGGCTTCGGTGCGGGGCGACATGGTCGGGGGGCTGGTCGTTTCGATCGGGGCCGGGGTCGGGGCCGTGGCTTCGACCACAACGTCTGGAAGCGCAAGACGGATTTGGAAGGATCCTCGACTCAGAAGGCTTCTGGATCTGGTGATGCTAGATCCAGCAAGTGGGATGAGGCTGCTGGAGACAAACACGCTGCTCCACCTCGGCAGGGGAGGTGGGGAGATGATGATGGGGACACGAGCGAGCCACGCGCGGTGGAGAAGAATCCTGCATCACCTCGCGCGCGGGGGCCTCCTGAGCATACTGGTAACATCGCTCCCTTCCCCCACCCATGTCAGATCTGTAATCTGACTAGGCACCCCACTTCTAGATGCCTGCAAGCGATATGCGAGCGGTGCAAGAAGAAAGGACATCTATCTGTTATTTGCACTGAGTTCTTCCTTGGGAATTTTCTCCTGCTATGTGTGCTTTTCAAAGCAAAGGGCAAGGTTTCTTCTACATTCCTGATTTCAGTATCGATAGGCAGCCTAGAGAGAGGATTTACAATATTGTAGTCACTATCACCGAGGGGTCTGCACTGACTAAGGATATAGAGCATGAGCTTAGTGTGTATGTGGGGCAGGGATGGCGTTGCTCTGCTAAATTTTTCGCTCCTCAGATGTTTGTGATGCGTATGCCTAATCCCAGAGATGTTGATCACGCTCTGTTTGTTGAACATATTAAGTTGAAGCAGTGTGGAGTTTCGGTCAAGTTTTCCCCTTGGTCCGAAGATATTGATTCAGAAGGGCTCCTAGAAGTTCCTTGGGTGAGAATTGTGAAGATCCCCCCTAACAAACGCTGTGATAAAACTGTGGCTTATGTGGGCGGGCTTGTGGGCATAACCCTAGAAGTGGATATGTCCACTATGAATCGCCCATCTTCAGTTAGGGCCAAAATTGGGTGCAGATCTGTGAAGCAGCTCCCTGCCACAGTTGAAGGGGTCTTGGGGGGACTGTTTTTACAATTTCACATATGAAGTTGAGGAAATCCTGGTGATAAATCCTGCACATGAGGAGACTGTTCGTGTGGATGATAAAGATGCTCCCACCAAAACTGATCAGACTCCTAAACATAAACGAGATGATCAGGGATTGGAGGAAGAACAATCTAACCCTAAGAATGGGGAGAAAAGAGAGTCATCTGCTCGTGGGGGCAAGACCTGTCGTCCGTCACCACAAGAGCAAGAACCGTCCATGTCTTCTGATAGTGATGTTGATTCTTCTCTCCTAATTGAGACTATGGCTAAAGAGCATGAACTTGCGGTGAATAAGACTGATCAGGAGGCCTCCAATTGGATGGTAACTCTAAACCATGCTGGGGGCTGCGCTCTGGTGGAAAAATCTGTTAACCAGGGAGTGAAGGTAAATGCACCATCTATAGCTCGTCGATCTTTGTCTTACGCCGATGTGGTTTCTAACTCTACTCAGATTGTGGAAGTGGAAGGTGACGTTGACTCAAGCCTGAAGGACAATAGTGACTACATGGTACAACTTCCACCTTCTGAATGCAGTGATGAGCTTATCCTCACCCCCTCCTCTTGCTCCTGAAGCGGTTATTAAATTCAGCAAGCGCAATGTGCAGAGGATGCAGGAGAATATTGAGACAAAAGCCATTCGTCTTGCTCAGAAACGAGACCTGGGAGGTAATAATCACACTTCTTGCAGTAACTCTTTTGATACTCTTTCCAACACTGAATTGCTTAATAGAGTTGCTTGCATGGGAGTGGATATACCTGATAATGATTTCTCTTGCATTAATGTTCTTAGAGAGCTAGAGAGGGTGAGAGAGAACCTGGATGAGAAAAATAGGATGGATGAGAATAAGGAAAATAATGCTGATAATGGGGATGATATTCTAATTACTAATGGGTTGGGGAAAACTGTCCCTATTAATCTTACCTGGCTTGACCAGGAAGATATCTTGCATGACCAGGTCTCATCTGATAAGAAAACTAGGAAACTTAGGAAAAAAATCTGTTGTTAAGCTACCTAGACCTGTGACTAGGAGCCAGAAAAAACACGGCTCTAATGAAGAACTTGTCTGTAGCCCTGCAAAGCCTCCTGACAGGGCTACTCGATCTCAATTCCACAAAAAGCGTTCCAAATGAGAGGTCTCATTTGGAATTGTAGAGGGGCAGGCAAGAAAGGAATGGCCACCTGCCTCTCAGACTTGATTAGTGACCATTCCCTGGATTTCATCGGGCTGCAGGAAACTATGAAGAAAAAAATTACTCCTAAATGCATTAGGAGGATTGATCCCTTTAGTCTGTTCCATTGGGAATGGATTCCATCTATGGGAAAATCTGGGGGCATCCTGGGTGGTGTGAGACATGATACTTTTGATATCGTCTCCTGTAGCAAAGGCAAATATATTCTGTAAATGGTTATACGTGACAAGAAGAGGAAAGTTGCCTAGGGCCTGTTGGTAGTTTACGGGTCTGCTCATGAGGAGTACAAAGAGGAGTTCCTAGTTGAGCTTGCTGCCATGTGTAGTAATATGAATGTCCCCTACATTGTAGGCGATGACTTTAATATCCTGCGCAGCTGTGATGAGAAAAATAAGAAAATGAGTAATAGTAGATCCACTGATCTCTTTAACTCTATTATCAATGCCCTGGCCCTTAGAGAGATTCACACTAGCGGGGGGAAGTATACCTGGACAAACAACCAAGCCCATCCCACTCTAGAAAAACTCAACCGGATTTTGATGTGTGAGGACTAGGAAAGTCTATTTCCTTTGGTATCTGTTAGAAAATTGGTCCAGGAACTTTCAGATCACAACCCCCTGCTGCTGTCCACTGGGGAGGGAGGGCGTGAAGCTCCTAAACCTCGTGAGTTTTGTTTCAATCTTGCCTAGATCAAAGATGAAAAATTCATGCCCACTGTTGCTAAGTTTTGGGCAAGGAAAGTTTTCTCATCTGATCCTATTGACATCTTGAACATTAAACTGAAAAGATTCAAAACTTACTTCAAAGGTTGGGGTTCGAATAAATATGGTCACGATAAGAAAAGAAAGGAAGAACTTAGGATGGAACTGGCCATGCTAGAAGAACTAGAAGAAAATGGCCCCTTGTCCCCTGAGCTATATGGCATTAAGGTGGATGTTGGCATTGAGCTGCATGAGCTGTTGGTGAATGAGGAGATCTTTTGGCTCCAACAATCTCATGAGTGTTGGCTCCTAAAAGGGGACCTGAACACTGATTACTATCATAAAATCGCCAATGGGCGGAAAAGAAAAAACACAATTCATTCCTTGAAGGCTGGGGGAATTGGAATTGAAGGTACGGATAAGCTAATTGCTCATGCTACAGAATTTTACAAAAAACTATTTGGGCCTGAGCCGGGTAATTTGTTCCACCTAAGACCTGACACTTGGGCTGATGAGGAAAAACTTAGTGCTGACGATAATGCAGATTTATGTCGTGAGTTCACTGAGACAGAAGTTAAGGAAGCATTATTTTCTATGGCACACAATAGAGCCCCTGGTCCGGATAACATCCCTATGGAATTCTATCAGGTGTCTTGGGACATAGTTAAAGAAGATATCATGAGGCTTTTTGAGCATTTCCGTAAAGGGACACTTGATGTCCAACGCCTCAACTATGGAGTGATAACCCTTTTGCCCAAAACTGCTGATGCTGATAAAATTCAGCAATTTAGGCCTACATGTCTCTTGAGATGCCCGTATAAGTTGATTACCAAAGTTCTGGATCATCGTGTTGAGAGGTATGCTGACAAGTTAATTAGCTCAACCCAAAATGCTTTTGTTAAAGGGAGGAGCATTATGGATGGCGTGCTCTCCCTACATGAGATTTTGAACTATACTCATGTGAAAAAAAGGGTTGGGGTCGTCCTGGAGCTTGATTTTGAAAAAGCCTACGATAAGGTAAAGTGGGATTTTCTCCTAGAATGCCACAAGCTTCGAGGTTTCAATGACACCTGGTGCGGGTGGATTAAACAAATCTTGCTTAATGGGACAGTGAGTATAAAGCTGAATAATGAGGTTGGTCCATATTTTCAGAGTGCCAAAGGGGTTCGACAAGGGGACCCCCACTCCCCTTTCCTGTTTAATTTGGCTACTGACTGCCTTGCGAAAATGATCACTAATGCTCAAAAAAATAAAATGCTGGTAGGTCTGGCGCCTGATCTCATCCCACATGGAGTTGCGGTGCTCCAATACGCGGATGATACTATTATCTGCTTGGATCATGACGTGGATAAGGCAGTGAACCTGAAGTTACTGCTTTACACTTTTGAGCTTATGTCTGGGCTTAAAGTCAACTACCAAAAGAGCGAGATCTTTACCGTGGGTGGGGATGACAACATTGTTAAATACTAAGCTGAGTTGTTTAACTGTGACGTGGGCAGTTTTCCTTTTAAATACCTTGGTATGCCCGTTAGCTATACTGCCCTTAGAGACTCATACTGGGATTTCATTGTGGCTAAATACCTCAAGAGGTTTGAGGCTTGGATCGGCAATGCTGCCTCCATGGGGGGAAGATTTACCCTATTGGATTCGGTTGTGACACAAATCTCACTGTATCATATGTCTATGTGGTTAATGAGCAAAACCTTCATTGAAAAACTTGACAAGCACAGAAGAAAATTCTTTTGGCAAGGGTGTAACAAGAAGAAACGATATCACCTTGTCAGGTGGGGCAGAATCTGTAGATCGAGAGAGAAAGGCGGCCTAGGAGTTAAAGATCTTCGGAAACAAAACATTAGTTTGATGGTCAAGTGGTGGTGGAAGCTAGAGACCCAAAATGGGCTCTGGCAAGACATTGCGCGTGCCCGATATTTGAAAAACAAAACTGTGGCTACGGTTGAACCCAGATTCACTGATTCGCCGTGCTGGAAAGCTCTCCTTAAAGTCAAAAAATTTTACATGGCTGGTAGGAGAATTAATGTGGGATCTGGGAACCTCACCAGGGTATGGAAAGACCCCATTAATGGGTCAAGCCCTTTCCAGGAGAGATATCCTTTGCTTTTGGATATTTGCACTAACCAAGATTGCACTGTTGCTGAGTTCAAAAATGTGGAAATCAATACCTTCTTCAGGAGAAGGCTCACTCCTGACCTCCAGAAGCAATGTGAGGAAATGAGAAACAGCATTAACAAATTGCAACTTAGTCCCGAGGGGGATCGGGTGTATTGGGGGCTCAATGGGAATGGTAGATTCTCTACCAAATCCATGTATAAATGGTTGGAAAACCCTCTTAGTGGCTGTCACTACAGATGGATTTGGAAGGCCAAAATTCCTCTAAAAATCAAAAGCTTTATGTGGTAGTTGTCCCAGGATGCTGTTCTTACCAGGCAAGTTATGAAAAAAAGGAGATGGCCTAGGAACCCCAGGTGCTCGTTTTGCAATGAGGTTGAGTCCTCCAACCATCTATTTTTCGCCTGCCCGGTTGCTAGAGTAATTTGGAGGTGTGTTGGAATGGCCCTGGGAACTGACTTGTGCCCGAACAATTACTGGCAATATTTCTCTTGGTGCAACACTTTCCTCCCTACTGGAGGAAGGTATTATACTGTGGGTCTCGCTGCTGTTTGTTGGGCGATCTGGCTTGCTCGAAACCGAGCAACGTTTGAGAAAAAAATAGATTAAAATTCCTTTTTAGATTGTTTTCTCCATGGTTTCCTTTTTGTTGTACTGGGCATGTTTGCAAAAGGAAGAGGGGCTCAAGGAGCTGCGAAGCGGGGCGGAGATGGTCATGGCGAGCACAGTGCGGCTGATGAAGATGTGCGAAGCGGTGAGGAGGCCAATCAAGCGAGAATGATTGCAAGCATGGCTATCGAGATCTTGCTTTTGTTGGGCCAAGTTCTGGCTTTTCGTACTTTTGCCTCTGTGCGTTGGTGCCTGGTTGTAATAGACTTCTTAGTGTTGGATGAACTATGGTGTTGTCAGGTTTTCACCCCATGGCGTTCGTTACGATGACGAGCGAACGCAGTGGGTTTCCTGGCAGTGCTTGAACTCGCTGTACCTCTTTCCCTTTCCTCCTGTTGTTCTCGATACTTTGTATTTCCGTTCATTTGCAATGGAAAGGGGTCATGCCCGGTTCGAAAAAAAATCACCGGTAATGGTCCCGTTTATTGTCACTTAGGGGTTAACGGATCATAACACATAATAGGTGACTATAGACTTGCAAGATAGGATCAAGAACTCTCATATATTGATGAAAACATAATAGGTTCAGATCTGAAATCATGGCACTCGGGCCCTAGTGACAAGCATTAAGCATAGCAAAGTCATAGCAACATCAATCTCAGAACATAGTGGATACTAGGGATCAAACCCTAACAAAACTAACTCGATTACATGATAAATCTCATCCAACCCATCACCATCCAGCAAGCCTACGATGGAATTACTCACGCATGGCGTTAAGCATCATGAAATTGGTGATGGAGGAAGGTTGATGATGATGATAGCGACGGATTCCCCTCTCCGGAGCCCCGAACGGACTCCAAATCAGCCCTCCGGAGAGAGTTTAGGGCTTGGCGGTGGCTCCGAATCGTAAAACGCGATGAATCCTTCTCTCTGATATTTTTTTCTCCCCGAACACGAATATATGGAGTTGGAGTTGAGGTCGGTGGAGTCTCAGGGGGCCCATGAGGCAGGGGGTGCGCCCAGGGGGTAGGCACGCTCCCACCCTCGTGGATAGAGTGTGGGCCCCCTGATGTGGATTCTTGTTCTAGTATTTGTTTATATATTCCAAAATAATCTCCGTTTATTTTCAGGTCATTCCGAGAACTTTTATTTCTGCACAAAAATAACACCATGGCAATTCTGCTAAAAACAGTGTCAGTCCTGGTTAGTTCCATTCAAATCATGCAAGTTAGAGTCCAAAACAAGGGCAAAAGTGTTTGGAAAAGTAGATACGACGGAGACGTATCAACTCCCCCAAGATTAAACCTTTGCTTGCCCTCAAGCAATTCAGTTGATAAACTGAAAGTGATAAAGAAAAACTTTTACAAACTCTGTTTGCTCTTGCTATTGTAAATATGTAAAGCCAGCATTCAAGTTTTCAACAAATATTATGAACTAACCATATTCACAATAACATTCAGGTCTCATGTTTACTCATATCAATGGCATAATTAGCTAGAGAGCAATAATAACAAATCTCGGATGACAACACTTTCTCAAAACAATCATGATATGATATAACAAGATGGTATCTCGCTAGCCCTTTCTGAGACCGCAAAACATAAATGCAGAGCACCTTTAAGGATCAAGGACTGACTAGACAATGTAATTTATGGTAAAAGAGATCCAGTCACAGTCATACTCAATGTAAACTAACAGTAATGGATTGTAGCGACCAGACCTCAAACAGTCTGATCTCTGTGCATCAGTGTCATCCCTAGATCGGTAATGCTGACACGCGCGGTACTTGAGGATTTATAACAGAGTAGCAATCACACACTTATTACATCGAATGTCTCAAAAGAGAACTTATTACAATAAATATGGCTTAAGGCCATCTAATACGATAACAGCGGAAGGCTTGGAAGATAAAGTGAGTCCATCAACTCCAACGGCATCACTGAGTGAAAGACAACAACCTATGGCTCCTTACTCGTCGTCTGAAAAGTCTGCAACATGATACGTTGCAGTCCGAAACGGGTCGGCACATGGAATATGCTGGCAATGTAACACAAGAGAGTAATTAACAGAATAATGCTATCACTACATGCATATATGGCTGGTGGAGGCTGTATGGTTAATATGTTTTGCGGAAAGACAATTTTTCCCTACAACAAAGGAATACATTTTATTTAACTATCATGGTGGTTGTTAAACATTGAGAAGGTTCACCCAACTCAATCCCAATTAAGCATCATCATTAAACCCAATCAAATTATATTAAGAGTGATGAGATCCACTTGATAATCCAAGAACTAGATACTCAAGATGTCCATAACCGGGGACACGGCTAACCATGATTAGTTTGTACACTCCGCAGAGGTTTGTGCACTTTTCCCCACAAGACTCGATCTCCTCCGTTGGATTTCTCGCACTACATAATATTTGAGAAACAGATGACCGAGACACAGTCTTTCCGAAGAGGTCCCCTTAACCGATAAATAGGCATGTACACCTACAATCCCCTACATCTGCTAGCCCATCACGGAAAGGTTTCCCACAACTTACTCAACTATGCCAGAGCCCATAATGGCATGTGGCTGCACACGGAAGTTTCTAGCATGAATAATCTTATGATCCCTTTGAGCCTGGGTGGCAGTCCATAGGAGAATCACACGGTACCCCGGGATTTCCAAAAATACAGGCAACACTAGGTTCCACGGGTCCCTCAATCCACCCAGATGTGTATTAAAGTTGCCACCTTAAGTTAACCATTAATTAACCATACTCACATCTGTCATGAATACACTCAAACCCAAACCACGTGTACAAGCATAGCATAGCAATATAAGCAACGTAGAAGTAACTCCCAAAGCTTGGTAATAAACAGGACAATAGGTACTACCTCATCTACTTCCCATAACCCACATATTAATCAGATCCTAATCATGCAATTGTTTGAGGATTGATCTAATGCAATAAAACTAGGTAGTAAAGAGGTATGATCAAAGTGTTACTTGCCTTGCTGATGATCCGTGAAACCTAGAGACTCATAGTAGCACGCTTCGCACTCCGGGTACTCTATCGCAAACAAACAAGCATACAATAAGCAATCAAACAAAGATGCATGGGTAAAACTCAAATAAGAAGATCTAACCAGAAAGTTCAACTTAAGAACTCCGCTGCAAAAAGAATCAAATCAAACGAAGCAACAAAACTCAAGCTGCGAAAGAAACAAGCTTCAATTACTAATATGGACTAAAGTCAAATTTTACAGTAGCAAAAACTTGTTTAAGTTGATTCAACAGAAAGAGGGCTTCGATACGAAACTCTAGGCGCTTGAATCGCCTGATGCCGATAAGCGAGCGAAAAGATAAACTAAACCGAAAATTGGATCAGAAATCACGATCGAAAATAATTGTGAAAAATCTGAGAAAAAGAGAAACTGATGAAGATGCTAACGAACGATCGTTCGCTGTCTGCGGCTAAACGGTGAAAATCGTTCGTTAAAACGAACGAACGAACGGACGTTCGCTAAATAACTAAACCAGGAAAAAAAAATAAAACTGATCTATATAAAAAAATAAACCGCGATTCTTTAAAAAACCGTACGGTTTTCCGAAGAAAACCGGCGACGGCGGTTGCTACCTCCGGCGAGGCGACGGCGGGTCCGACGGGGCGGCGGGGCGGCGGCGGTCGGCGGCGAGGCGGCGAGGGGCGACGGCGTCGGCAGCGAAGTTCGCGGCAGCGGCGGCGAAGTGGCGAGGGGCGGCGGCTTCGAAGTCCGCGGCGGCAGCGGCTAAGGGTTAGGGTTAGACGCGGGTGGGCTCGGGTGGGCTGGGGGTCGCGGGCGGCAGCTTATAAGAGGGGGCCGGCTGGGGAGTCTTGGCCGGTTACGGCCCAGAGTCAGTTCGTTTTTTTAATAAATCCGCGCAGAAAAACGAAGGAAAGAAATACTAAACGGAGTCCAAAAATCCTGATATAAATTTTCCCCGTCCTCTAAAAATCTGTCGGACAGGGTGAACATTTATTTGGGACTCTAATGCAATTTTGGAAAACACATATTTTTCCTAATTCAAATAAAATAGCAATAAAACTCCAAATAAAAAATCATATTTGATTTTAATATTAAATCTCCAATATTTATTTATTTTGAGGAAGTCAATTTATCCTCTCTCTTTTATTTTTATAAAAGAAATATTCAAAGATAAAATAATTAAAATCAAAGGATCCTCTTTTTCAAAATTCGAGTAAACTCAAATATGAAAATAACGAAATTCCCAACTCTCTCCGTGGGTCCTTGAGTTGCGCAGAATTTCTAGGATCAAGCCAAAGTGCAATAAAATATGATATGCAAAGAGATCTAATGCATAACATTCCAAATTGAAGAATTTGGGATGTTACAAACCAACCCCCCTTAAGATGAATCTCGCCCTCGAGATTCGGGTTGACTAGAAAATAAGGGAGGGTGATCCTTCCGTAGGTCTTCCTCCCGTTCCCAGGTGGCGTCATCCTCGGTATGGTGGCTCCACTAAACTTTGCAAAACTTGATAACCTTGATGCGTGTGACTCGGCTGGAAAAATCAAGAATCTTGACTGGTTTCTCCTCGTAGGTCAAGTCGCTATCCAATTGAATCACTTCCAGTGGCACTGTATCTCTCAGAGGGATATCAGCCATCTCTGCGTGGCACTTCTTCAACTGAGAAACGTGGAACACATGGTGAACTCATGACAATCCTTCGGGCAATTCCAACTTGTAAGCAACTTCTCCCATACGTTCCAAAACTTTCTATGGTCCCACAAAATGTGGTCCTAACTTTCCCTTAACTCCAAAGCGCTTCACTCCTCGAAGTGGTGATACACGAAGATACACTCTGTCTCCAACTTCATAAACTATCTCTTTGCGTTTAGAATCCGCATAGCTCTTCTGCCTGGACTGGGCTACTTTGAGTCTATCGCGAATCAGCTTAGCCTTCTCTTCAGACTCTAGAGTTAAATCTGGTCCAAACAACTGTCGGTCTCCAACTTCATCCCACAACAACGGTGTCCTGCACCTCCTTCCGTACAATGCTTCGAAAGGGGCCATCTTCAAACTGGCTTGATAGCTGTTGCTGTAAGAGAACTCTGCGTAAGGCAAATTGTTGTCCCAACTAGATCCATAATCTAGCGCACAAGCTCTCAACATGTCCTCCAAAATCTGATTGACTCTCTCAGTCTGTCCATCTGTCTGCGGGTGAAAACTTGTACTGAACTCTAGCCTAGTTCCCAAAGTTTCATGCAACTGATTCCAAAACTTTGAGGTAAGCTGGGTTCCTCTATCTGATACAATGGTCCTCAGAACTCCATGCAAACATACGATCCTGGTCATGTATATCTTTGCCAACTTAGCACTGGTGTAAGTGATCTTCACTGGGATGAAATGAGCTACTTTCGTCAAACGATCGACTACAACCCATATCGAGTCATAGCCTGAACGAGTCCTGGGCAATCCCGTGATAAAATCCATGCCTAGCTTGTTCCACTTCCATTCAGGTATCAGCAATGGTTGTAGCAATCCTGCTGGCTTCTGATGCTCTGCCTTCACTCTCTGACATACATCACAAACTGCTACATACTCCGCAATATCCTTCTTCATTCCGGTCCATCAGAAACTATCCTTCAAATCCAGGTACATTTTAGTATTTCCTGGGTGAATCGAATATGGAGAATCATGGGCCTCCTGCAAAATCAACTTCCTCATCTCCTGATCATTTGGCACATATACGCGGTCCTCGAACCATAAGGTATCGTGCTCATCCTCACGAAATCCTTTAGCCTTTACTTTGCTCATCCTTTCCTTTATCTCAGCAATATCCTTGTCCGTCTTCTGAGCTTCTCTGATATTATCCATCAAAGTAGACTAAATCTCCAATGCTGCTACATATCCTCTCCGAACTATCTCCAAACCTAGCTCGCGAAGCTCCTCTGCTAACTCCTTGGGTAACTCTCCGGTCATGAGTGTATTGACATGACTCTTGCGGCTCAACGCATCGGCTACTACATTAGCCTTTCCGGGATGATAGTGCAACTTCATATCATAATCCATAATGAGTTCCAACCATCTCCTCTTCCTGAGATTCAACTCCTTCTGCATGAAGATATACTTCAAACTCTTGTGATCCATGTATACCTCATAATGGTTTCCGATGAGAAAATGTCTCCAAGTCTTCAATGCATGCACTATGGCTGCTAACTCCAAATCATGCGTAGCATAATTTAACTCATGGGGTTTAAGCTGTCGTGAGGCATATGAAACAACTCTTCCCTCCTGCATAAGTACGGCTCCAAGTCCTCGACGAGAAGCGTCGCAATACACTTCATAATCCTTGCGTTGATCTGGCAGAATAAACACTGGTGATGTAACCAAGCGTTTCTTCAACTCCTGAAAACTGGCCTCACATTCCTCAGTCCATTTGAACTTGGTGTCCTTCTTTAGCAACTCTGTCATAGGCTTTACAATCTTCGATAAATTCTCAATGAACCTCCGGTAGTATCCTGCGAGTCCAAGAAAACTCTGGATCTCTCCAACTGACGTGGGTGCCTCCCAATTTGTCACAGTGACAACTTTGGTGGGGTCTACCGCTATTCCTTCTCCGGATATAACATGTCCAAGGAATCCAACTTCCCTCAACCAAAACTCACACTTGCTGAACTTGGCGTATAGCTGATGTTCTCTGAGCTTCCCAAGTACTAAACGCAAATGCTCTCTATGCTCCTCTTCATTCTTCGAGTAGACCAGAATATCATCAATGAACACCATAACGAACTTATCCAAAAACTCCATAAACACCTTGTTCATCATGTTCATAAAATAGGCAGGTGCGTTAGTCAGGCCAAATGACATAACGGTATACTCATATAGCCCGTACCTCGTGGTAAAAGTTGTCTTAGGTATATCCTGCTCTCGAATCTTCAGTTGGTGGTACCCTGATCGCAGATCGATCTTGGAAAACACCTTAGCTCCTTGTAGCTGATCAAACAAATCACTGATCATGGGCAGTGGGTACTTGTTCTTGGTTGTCACCTCATGCAATCCTCGATAATCAACAACCATCCTCAACGATCCATTCTTCTCCCCCACTAGAAGTACTGGTGATCCCCAAGGTGATGAACTTGGGCGAATATATCCTTTATCTAGTAACTCCTTAATCTGCTTCTTAATTTCCTCTAAATCCTGTGCGGGCATCCTATACGGTCTCTTAGATGTTGGCCCTGTGCCTGGCAAAAGCTCAATCAAAAACTCAATGTCTCTATCCAGTGGCATGCCTGGAAACTCTTCTGGAAATACATCTGGGAAATCCCTCACCACTGGTACTTCCTCCTGTACAACTCCTGATAAGGAATTCACTTGAGTCCTATTCGGCACATACCGGGATACATACTTGATCCTTCTTCCTTCTGGGGTTGTGAGCAAAATCGACTTACTGGTGCAATCGATGTTTCCTCCATACATCGATAGCCAATCCATACCCAGAATCACATCCAAACCTTGCGACTCCAAAATTATCAGATCTGAGGGGAAAACATGCCTACCTATGGTCAATGGCATCTGAAAACATCCTTGGCTTGCCATATACTCTGCTCCTGGCGAGCTCACTAACATAGGTGTACTAAGAACTTTGGTGGGCAGCTTATACTTATCCACAAATCCCCTTGATATGTACGAATGCGATGCACCAGTATTGTAGCGACCTGACCCGAATGGATCACGTCTACTGTGCTACGGTGTCATCCCTGGATCAGTAATGCTGACACCACACAGTACATCGAGGTTTTATAGCAGAGTTGCAATCACACACTTATTACATCGATGGCTCAAAAAGAACATATTACAATAAATATGGCTTAAGGCCATATAATAAAGATAACAGCGGAAGACTTTCGAAGATAAATGGGTCCATCAACTCCAGCGGCATCACTGAGTATAGAACCACGACCTAAACGCACCTCAATCATCGTCTGAAAAGTCTGCAACATTAACGTTGCAGCCCGAAAACGGGTCAGCACATGGAATATGCTGGCAAAGTAACACATAGAGAGTAATGGAATGAAACAGCTATACTACATGCAATTATGGCTGGTGGAAAGCTCTATGGTTACAGTTTTGCGTAAAGCCAGTTTTTCCCTACTGCAAAGGAATAAATTTTATTTACTATCATGGTGGTTGTGTAACATTGAGAATGGTTGACAGCATTCTCAATCCCAATTAAAAGTAATTAAAACCCAATAACATTAATTAGAAGTAACATGTTGAGATTCACAATGATATTCAAGTACTAGATACTCAAGTTGTCCATAACCGGGGACACGGCTAATCATGATTAGTTTGTTACTCTGCAGAGGTTTGCGCACTTTTCCCCACATGACTCGATCGCCTCCGTTTGTTTTCTCGCACTACATGGTGTTTGAGAAGACGGATGACCGAGACATAGTCTTTCAGAAGCACTAGCACCTTACATGTGGGGTAGACCGGTACACCTACATCCCCTACATCTGCTAGTCCACCCCGTAAGAGTTCGCACAACTTAGTCAACTATGCTAGAGCCCATAGTAGCATGTGGCTGCACACGGAAGTTTCTAGCATGAATTATCTTATGATCCCTTTGAGCCTGGGTGGTGGTCCAAAAAAAACAGGCAAGTCCTGATAGACATCAGGTGCCTCAATCCACCCAGATGTGTGTTTAAGTTGCCACCTTAGATAAACCATTAAAATTATCAATCTCACATCTGTCATGGATATCACTCACCCAATCCACGTCTACTAGCATAGCATGGCATAATAAGCAAACGTAGAAGTAACTCCCAAAGGTTTCATAATAATACAGGTAATAGGTACTACCTCATCTACTTCCCATCCCACAATTTAATTAGATCCTAATCATGCAATGTGTGAGGATTGATCTAATGCAGTAAAACATGGGTTGTAGAAAAGGTATGATCAAAGTGTTACTTGCCTTGCTGATGATCCGCGAGTCCTAGGGTTTCGAAGTAACAAGCGGCGCAATCCTGGTAATCTATCGCAGACAAACAACAAGCATACAATAAGTACTCAACTAATGCACAGGTAAAACTCGAACAAGAGAACGAACCAGGTAGTTCAACTTAAGAACTCCGGTTGCAAAGAAAGAACGAAAAACAAACGGCGGAAGAAAACAACTCGGTTCTAGCAAGTTGAATCTAGGTCAAAATTTTACTGTAACAAAAGCTTGTTCAAGTTGATTAGACGGAACGGCGGTTTCGATACGAAACTCCAGGCGCTTGAATCACCTGATTCCGATAAACGGGCGAGAAGATAAACTAGAACGAAGATCGGATCTGAGATCGCGATCGCGGAATAAATCCGACGAAAAGAAAAAGAAGAACGGTTAAACGAACGGACGTTCGTTAACCTAGAAGAATCCGGTGATCACGTTCGTTAGGACGAACGGTCCGGCGAACGGTCCAAAGCAACTAAATCGGAGAAGAAAACGAATCCGATCTAGGGTTTTGGAGAAGAAAACCGATCGAAAAACTGATCTAGAAAACCGGAACGGTTTAGAGAAGAAAAGAATCGGAACGATTAGAAGAAAACAATCCGAGAAAAAGAATAGATGTAGCGCGGGGCAACCTTGGCGAGGTCTCCGGTGAACGGGCTCCGGCGGCGTCGGTGTAGGGCGGCGGCGTGGGCAAGGTGCGGCGGCGGCGCGGGTGTGGGGCGGCGGCGGTAAGGTGCGGCGGCGGCGCGGGTGTGGGGCGGCGGCGGCAAGGTGCGGCGGCGGCGCGGGGTGTGGGGTGGCGGCGCGGGTGAGGCGGCGCGGCGGCGGTGACGCAGGGCGCGGTGTGATGCGGCGCGGCGGCGGTGACGCAGGGCGCGGTGTGATGCGGCGCGGCGGCGGTGCAAGGCGCGGTGTGGAGGAGAGCTTTGATTTGATGTGTTTAGAGGGGGGGGTGCTTGGGTATTTATATTGGGGAGGGGAGACAAGACTTGGGGTAGGGGACAAGGAATTGGAATAGGAATAGGAAAGATCTAGAAAATAAACGGAATAGGACTAAAGAAAACGAAATAAGGAAAAGGGGACAAGGGGGCGCCCTAGAATCCTAAAAGGATTCGGTCCTAGCAAGAGGCGGCGGCGGCCGACCGGCTCCTGGCTCGGCGCCTGGCGCCTGGGAGCGCGGCGGTAGGTGGCTTGGCTTGGGCCTTTGGCCCAAGGCGCTGCTCAATTTTTTTTTTAAATAGTTTCCTCGCGCAGAAAAAAAACAAAAAGGGATCTAAACGAACTCCGAAAAATCTAAAGTAAATTTTCCCCGACTCCTAAAAATGAGCCGAACAAAATGAACTTTTCTCCGGACCTAAAATGCAATTTTTGAAAACGCGCATTTTTCCCTATCCAAATAAAATGCAAATAAAACTCCGGCAACAAAATTGATCTATTTATTAAATCTTCATTTTCCTAAATTTGGGAAAGTCATATTATTCCCTCTCTCATATTTTGACACCGGAAAATTTATTGAAGATAAAATAAATAAATCAAATGATCCTATTTTCAAAATTCGAGAGAACTCTCAAATATGAAAATAACGAAATCTCCAACTCTCTCCGAGGGTCCTTGAGTTGCGTGAAATTTCTAGGATCAACCAAAATGCAAGAAAATATGATATGCATATGATCTAGTGTATAACATTCCAAATTGAAAATTTGGGATGTTACAGTGGCCCAATCCTTTTTGTAGCGAAGGACAAGCCGGAACAAACTCTTTACAAACCTACCCCCCTTAAGATGAATCTCGCCCTCGAGATTCTGGTTGGCTAGAAAATAGGTGAGGGTGGTCTTTGAGCAAATCTTCTTCTCTCTCCCAGGTGGCTTCATCCTTTGAGTGGTGGTTCCACTGAACTTTGCAAAACTTGATAACCTTGCTTGCGAGTAACTCTACTGGCAACATCGAGAATCTTGACCTGGGCTTCTCCTCATATGTTAGGTCATCCTTTAAACTGAATTGCTTCAAGGCACGGTATCTCTTAGCGTACCTCGGCCATCTGGCGTGACATTTCTTCAGCATGAGAAACATGGAATACATCATGAACCCTGAGTACCTTCTGGTAGTTCCAACTTATAAGCACGACTTCTCCCATACGTTTTTCAAGATCTTTAAACTGGTCCAACGAAACGCGGTGCTAACTTTCCCTTAACTCCAAAGCGCTTAACTCCTCGAAGTGGGGATACTCGAAGGTAAACTCTGTCTCCGGTTTCGTAAACTGTCTCCTTGCGTTTAGAATCTGCATAGCTCTTCTGCCTGGACTGGGCTACCTTGAGCCTATCGCGAATCAACTTAACCTTCCGTTCAGACTCTTAATCAAATCTGGTCCAAAGAATTGACGGTCTCCAACTTCGTAACTGTTGTCATGGAACGAAACTTGGTATCTGATACGTACTCCTCCGGAACTCCATGCAAACAAATGATTCTAGTCATGTATATCTTTGCCAACTTAGCACTGGTGTAAGTGGTCTTAACTGGAATGAAATGTGCTACCTTCGTCAAACGATCAACTACTACCCATATCGAGTCATATCCGGCTTTTGTCCTGGGTAGCCCTGTGATAAAATCCATGCCTATCTTATCCCACTTCCATTCGGGTATCGGCAGTGGTTGTAACAATCCTGCTGGCTTTTGATGTTCTGCTTTTACTCTCTGACATACGTCACAAACTGCTACATACGCTGCAATATCCTTCTTCATTCCGGTCCACCAGAATGTTTCCTTCAAATCCAAATACATCTTGGTATTCCCTGGGTGAATCGAATATGGTGAATTATGTGCCTCCTGCAAAATCAACTTCCTGATCTCCGGGTCATTGGGCACATAAACACGGTCCTCAAACCATAAGGTATCGTGCTCATCCTCACGAAATCCCTTTGCTTTTCCTTTGCTAAGTTTCTCCTTTATAGCAGCAATCTCCTTGTCAGATTTCTGAGCTTCTCTGATCTTATCCATCAATGTTGATTGAATCTCCAATGCTGCTACATAGCCTTTCGGAACTATCTCTCCAAACATAGTTCACGAAGGTTTTCTGCTAACTCCTTGGGTATACTTCCCGTCATTATCGTATTGACATGGCTCTTACGGCTCAATGCGTCAGCTACTACATTAGCCTTTCCGGGATGGTAATGCAATCTCATGTCATAATCCTTGATGAGCTCCAACCATCTCCTCTGTCGGAGGTTCAACTCCTTCTGAGTGAAAATGTACTTCAAACTCTTATGATCCGTGTACACCTCACAATGATTTCCAATGAGGAAATGTCTCCACGTCTTCAATGCATGCACTACGGCTGCTAACTCCAAATCATGCGTGGCATAATTCAACTCATGAGGCTTCAGTTGTCGTGATGCATACGAAACAACTCTCCCTTCCTGCATAAGCACTGCTCCAAGTCCTCGACGTGAAGCGTCGCAATACACCTCATAATCCTTGGTCTGATCTGGCAAAATCAATACCGGTGAGGTAACCAATCGTTTCTTCAACTCCTGGAAACTAGCCTCACACTCCTCAGTCCATTTGAACTTAGTATCCTTCTTCAACAACTCCGTCATAGGCTTCGCAATTTTTGAGAAATTCTCAATAAATCTCCGGTAGTATCCTGCGAGTCCAAGAAAACTCCGGATCTCTCCAACTGTTGTTGGTGCTTCCCATTCGGTTACGGTCTCAACCTTTGTGGGGTCAACTGCTATACCTTCTCCGGATATAACGTGTCCGAGGAATCCAACTTCCTTCAACCAAAACTCACATTTGCTGAATTTGGCATATAACTGATGTTCCCTTAATTTCTCCAAAACCAAACGCAAATGTTCCTTATGCTCCTCTTCATTCTTTGAATAAACTAGGATGTCATCAATGAACACTACGACGAACTTATCCAAAAACTCCATAAACACTTTGTTCATCAGGTTCATAAAATAGGCAGGTGCGTTAGTCAATCCAAATGACATAACGGTATACTCATACAGTCCATATCTTGTGGTGAATGCTGTCTTAGGTATGTCCTGCTCTCGAATCTTCAACTGATGGTACCCTGATCGCAAATCGATCTTGGAAAACACTTTAGCTCCTTGCAATCGATCAAACAGATCGTTGATCATTGGCAGTGGGTACTTATTCTTGATGGTTACTTCATTCAATCCCCGATAATCTACAACCATCCTTAATGATCCATCCTTCTTTTCCACTAGAAGTACGGGTGATCCCCAAGGTGAAGAACTTGGGCGAATGTAACCTTTATCCAATAACTCCTTAATCTGATTCTTAATTTCCACCAAATCCTTTGCTGGCATCCTATATGGTCGCTTCGATATTGGGCCTGTACCTGGCAATAACTCAATCAAAAACTCAATGTCTCTATCCGGTGGCATGCCTGGTAATTCCTCAGGAAATACATCAGGAAAATCCTTTACCACTGGTACTTCCTCCTGCACAACTCCTGATAAGCAATTCACTTGTGTCCTGTTTGGCACATGCCGGGATACATACTTGATCCTTCTTCCTTCTGGTGTGGTAAGCAAAATTGTCTTACTGGCGCAATCGATGTTTCCTCCATACATCGACAGCCAATCCATACCAAGAATCACATCCAGACCTTGGGATTCCAGAATAATTAAATCCGTTGGGAATACATGCCTTCCTATACTCAATGGTACTTGAAAACATCCTTGTCTGGCCATGTATTCTGCTCCTGGCGAGCTTACTAGCATAGGTGTTTTAAGAATCCTAGTGGGCAGGCTATACTTTTCCACAAATCCCCTTGATATGTATGAATGCGATGCACCAGTATCAAAAAGAACGAGTGCAGTAAATGACTTAACCAAAAACTTACCGATTACTGCATCGGGCTGATCTTCAATCTCCTCCACATTAACGTGGTTCACCTGTCCCCTATTGAAAGGGTTCGGCTTCTTCCCAGAGCTTCCATTGCCATTTCCATTCTGGCCTTCAGGACATTCATTGGCATAATGTCCGGTCTTCGAACACTTGAAACAGGTGACTTGACTCAGGTCTCTCTTGGTTGGGGTTGATGGGGTTGTTCGGTTCTGGCCGTTGCTTCCTCCATTCCCATTACCATTCTTGTGGCCATTATGGTTGTGCGAGCTACCTCCTCCATGGGTGTGCTGAAACTTAAATCCCGGTTTAGGGGTAAAACGGGGCTTCTGCTGGGCTCCAGAGTTATACTTCCCCTGTCCATACTTCCTCTTACGGTTCTCAATCTGCTGTTGCTTCCCTTCAATCATGATGGCACGATCTACCAACTCCTGGTAGTTGTTGAAACTTGCTACCATCAACTGCATGCTTAGTTCATCATTCAATCCTTCCATAAACTTCTCCTGCTTAGCTGCATCCGTAGCAACGTCATCTGGGCATAACGGGCTAGCTTACTAAACTCTTCCACATACTGGCCAACAGTCCTTCCTCCTTGGCGTAAGTTGCGAAACTCACGCTTCTTTATGGCCATAGCTCCTGCTGAAACATGGGCAGTGCAGAAAGCTTGCTGAAACTGATCCCATGTGACAGTGTCAACTGGGTAAGTGGCTGTGAAATTCTCCCACCATGCTGCCGCGGGTCCATCAAGCTGGTGTGCGGCAAACTTCACTTTCTCACCATCCGTGCATCCTGCAGTGGTCAACTCCCTTCCTATCTTACGGAGCCAATCGTCTGCTACTATTGGCTCGGTGCTACTAGAAAACACTGGCGGATTCAGCCTAAGGAAACGGGCTAAGTGGTCAACAGGTGGTGGTGGTGGTGGGTTGTTGTTGTTATTCTGCTGATTCTGAACTAACATCTGCATCAATTGATTCTGCTGCTGGATCAACTGAGTGAGCTCCGGTGGAAATCCATTGTCACGTCTCGGAGGCATCTGAGGTTTTAGAAAAGACGAGAATTGAGAATAGAATGAGGTCTAAAGGGAAAACACTACCCATATGCTCATGAGGCAAATGCACACAAAATCACTTCAATCAATCAAACAAGGGCTTACAAACGGTCTAACTATCGCAAAAGTGCTCGACTATAATGTGTTTACATGGGGGAATACTACTACTATCTGGTGGTCATCTAGAAATTTGAACCGGTGGAAGACTCCATGATATCTGCTCCAGCTTCGTCTTCAAAGTCGGGTTCACTTGGATCCGAATCGGTGTTGTCGATGATGATGTAGTTGTCCGGACATGCGACGTACTCATCTTCCTCCTGGGATGCTAACTTCCTCTTGAGTTCTTCAATCTCCTGCTTAAGATCGCAATTGTGCCTTGCTAGAGCTACGATCTCGTCCATGTAGTCCTTGCGTGTAGACTTTAGTTCTCCTTCTAGCTTGATGATCCTTGCCTTCGCATTCTTCAACTCTACCATATCATTGCACATCTGGTTCTCGTGGCGTCGAATGTGCTGGTTTAACTCCTGGATGAAAGATGCAATGGATCTATCCTTCTTGGTGCTGACTAACTCCCATTGTTCATCATGGCGTCCGCAAATCTGGTAGATAGTGTCCTTGAGGTCTTCTTGATAAACTTCTCCAATGCGTCCTATGGTGATATGAGCTGCCATGCTCCTTCCTAGACTCCAGGTTGGTGCATTGAAAACACTATCTGTGGGCTTCGTGATTGGCGCGAATGTTCTTCTCGGAACGTGAGCTTGAATCTTCCAGCGCTCCTCTTCAGGCAGAGTGGCGTTGAAGGTTCCCGTGAAGCTTGGTAATCCAATGTTCAGGTACTTGGTGACTTCCTTCAGGTGAAATCCAAATGGTGTGCCTTCATCCAGTTGAGCGTACTTAATCTTCGCGTGCGTCATCCTAAAAGAGTAGAAAAGATGAGGAGTTAGAAAATGAGAAGAGAAGGGTGATCTATGGCTTTAACTTAGTGGTCGTGTCCTACAGTCAGCGTGTGCTCTGATACCATCTCTGTAGCGACCTGACCCGAATGGATCACGTCTACTGTGCTACGGTGTCATCCTTGGATCAGTAATGCTGACACCACACAGTACATCGAGGTTTTATAGCAGAGTTGCAATCACACACTTATTACATCGATGGCTCAAAAAGAACTTGTTACAATAAATATGGCTTAAGCAGGTAGATACTGTGTATAGGTAGGTATGGTGGACTCATATGGAATAACTTTGGGGTTTATGGAATTGGATGCACAAGCAGTATTCCCTTTTAGTACAAGTGAAGGCTAGAAAAGACTAGGAAGCGACCAGCTAGAGAGCGACAACACTCATGAATATGCATTAAAATTAATCAACACCGAATGCAAGCATGAGTAGGATATAATGCACCATGAACATAAATATCGTAGAGGCTATGTTGATTTTGTTTCAACTACATGCGTGAACATGTGCCAAGTCAAGCCACTCGAATCGTTCAAAGGAGGATACCACCCAATCATACCACATCACAACCATTTTAATAGCATGTTGTCATGCAAGGTAAACCATTATAAACTCCTAGCTAATTAAGCATGGCATAAGCAACTACAATCTCTAATTGTCATTGTAAATATGTTTCTTTCATAATAGGCTAAATCAGGAACGATGAACTAATCATATTTACAAAAACAAGAGAGGTCGAGTTCATACCAGCTTTTCTTATCTCAATAAGTTCATCATATATCGTCATTAGTGCCTTTCACTTGCACGACCGAACGGTGTGGATAATAATAGTAGTGCACGTGCATTGGACTAAGCTGGAATCTGCAAGCATTCAATTCAAGAGAGAAGAAAAGGTAATATGTGCTCTTTGTTAGATCAACAATAATGCATATACGAGCCACTCAACATTTTCATTACAGTCTTCTCCTCTCGACCCCAAAAGGAAACAAAAGAAACAAAACTATTTACACGGGAAAGCTCCCAACAAGCAAAAGAAGTACGAGAAATCTTTTTGGGTTTTCTTTTAGTTACTACTACTACAGGCATGGAAAGTAAACTAATTAAAATCTACAACTAATTTTTTTTGGTTTTTCTTAAGGTTTTTCAAACACACAAGAAGAAAACGAGAAAATGAAAATAAACTAGCATGGATGGTACAATGAAAGAGTATGAGCACCGACAACTGGCATGAGTGTGTGAACATGAATATAATGTCGGTGAGAGATACGTACTCCCCCAAGCTTAGGCTTTTGGCCTAAGTTGGTCTATGCCCATGGATCAAAGTGTCCATCTCCGGCGTAAGGAGGAGTGTCCTCTGGGTGCCACTGGTTGCCAATCTCCTCAGGATTCCACTAATAAACTGACTGACGATAAGGGTCCTGGGGTGGTTCTAGCTCAGGCTCTGGAGCTGGTGTCACACTCCAGTATGCATAAACGTCCACCGATAAAACAAGGTACTTGCCTGAAAATATGTTAAACAAAGAGGGAGCAGTCAAGGTAATAGTCTCAAAGTTATTCTTACCAAAAATTAGTCTATAGTTAAGCATCTTCTTCTTATTTTTAACAATAAAATCATGCGCTATCATGCTCTTATATCCTAGAGCAACAGGAGGTAGCAACTTTTCCTCTTTCTCATAATGTCTGATAGGCATGTTAAAGTGTGCAGCAAGGCGCGAGGCACAGATGCCTCCGAGGACGGGGCCCTTAGTACGGTTCAGATTTAACCGTTTAGCAACAATAGCGCCTAAACTGAAGGTATTATCTTGAAACAAGGCATGACGCAAAATAACAATATCAGGAGCACTAAGGTTCCCACAGTTCTCGCAACCAATTAAGCATCTAATAGCAAATATTGCAAAGTAACGTAGAACAGGAAAATGTATGCTAGTGATTCTTGCATCGGAAACTTTCCTCGTTTCCCCCAAAGCAATCATATTAATAAATCCCTCCACATCATTACGATGTGGTTCCTCTATGATACCCTCAAAAGGTATCAAACAAACCCGATAAAAATCACGAAGTGACATTTCCTTATGCTCATCATATAAATAAAATTCCACCGAAGGTGGCGAGCTTCTAGCATGGAAATGAAAGTTTTGCACAAAGATATTGGTGACTAAGAGATACTGTTCACATTGGTCATGGAGGAAGGCGGTGAGGCCTGCATTCTCAGCCAAATAATAAAAATCTTCATAAATCCCAGCCTCTTTCAAGAACTCATCACAAGGCCATTCACATGGTCAAACCTGTACGAGGGAGATTATACTTGGGCTTCTTGTTCTCTACACTTTGCTTATCCTTCGAGCTTCGGCTCGATGAGCCCCTAAAAAATCTCTTCATCTTTTTCTGAAAATTTCTGAAATTTTTAGTAACTCAAAAATAAAAGTGAACCAAACTCAACAAAATTGATAGCAACTACTCCTACAAGTACCTGGAGGATATATCATGCATGAAAACTACTTTTGACCACATAAATTTGACATGCAAGCTCAACAACAAGGTCACCTAAGAAGCAAAAAATTGCAATGAATAAAGCACTAGAACAAAAACTAATTGGACCATTGGAGGAGTCACATACCAAAGAACAATCCCCCAAAGCAGTTTTGTGAATGGAGCTTTGAGCAAGGAGATCGAAAATGGCAGCAAGATGAGCAAGAACTCGGGTTTGAGCTGGTTGGTGATGTCCGGCTTCGGAAGATCAAAATGTCGTAGTCCTACCTAGGCTCCACTGAGAGGACCCCACCGGTCTACATCCTAAGCACTCCAGGGTCTTGGTCCCATCGCCCATTGCACTTAGGGTCGTTACGCGCAGGGTGAATACCAGCGCCACCTCAGTTCTGAATGGCGCGATCCGACCGTGCCGCAATTCTGAACTGGACGTCTGACAGAACTTTTGAGAGAAACATACGATGTTGAGTGCCCATATATGTT
Organism: Triticum urartu; assembly: GCF_003073215.2. Classification (NCBI taxonomy): domain Eukaryota; kingdom Viridiplantae; phylum Streptophyta; class Magnoliopsida; order Poales; family Poaceae; genus Triticum; species Triticum urartu. The sequence continues at coordinate 454,265,755 of NC_053028.1, forward strand.
TCGCATGGTGGCTAGTGCGTATATGCCAGTGGCCAACTCAGATCAAATACCCAAACCCTTAGTGTATTGGGAGCTCGCGGAGATGAGCAACGACTCATGATCATGTGCCCCGTCGCCCTGTCTCGAGGAAATACAGCAAGGGCCATGCCCAACCCTCTCACCGGGGTGGTCTACCTGCCCGACAGTGCCTCGTAATAATCTCGTGGGTGCTCTCCTGGCCCGCCCGACTTTCACATCAACTCGCGGGTACCCCTCAGGGTCGACCCGACTTCAACAATGGTCTCAAGTAAATTTTGTTGGTGAACATAGCATACAATTTCAAAAAAATTCCTACAATCACACAAGATCTATCTAGGATATGCATAGCAATGAGAGGGGGAGAGTGTGTCCACGTACCCTTTCCTTTCTCCACCGGAGGGAATAGGAAGGAGAGGGAGAGGGAAAGGGAAGGGGGGCCGTGCCCCCTCCTCCTTGTCCTATTCGGACTCCCTAGGAGGGGGGTGCGCGCCACTTCCCGTGGGCTTCCCTTTCTCTCCCTTTAGGCCCATGTAGTCCCAACACTTCCCCGGGGGGTTCCGGTAACCCCTCGGTACTCCAAAAAAATACCCGAACCACTCAGAACCATTCCGATGTCCGAATACTACCTTCCAATATATGAATCTTTACCTCTCGACCATTTCGAGACTCCTCGTCATGTGTGTGATCTCATCCGAGACTCCGAACAAACTTCGGTCACCAAAACACATAACTCATAATATAAATCGTCATCGAACGTTAAGCATGCGGACCCTATGGGTTCGAGAACTATGTAGACATGACCAAGACACATCTCTGGTCAATAACCAATAGCGGAACTTGGATGCTCATATTGGTTCCTGCATATTCTACGAAGAACTTTATCGGTCAAACCACATAACAACATACGTCATTCCCTTTGTGATCCGTATGTTACTTGCCCGAGATTCGATCGACGTTATCCTCATACCTAGTTCAATCTTGTTATCGGCAAGTCTCTTTACTCATTCCGTAATGCATTATCCCGCAACTAACTCATTAGTCACATTGCTTGCAAGGCTTATAGTGATGTGCATTACCGAGAGCGTCCAGAGATACCTCTCCAATACACGGAGTGAGAAATCCTAATCTTGATCTATGCCAACTCAACAAACACCTTTGGAGACACCTATAGAGCATCTTTATAATCACCCAATTATGTTGTTACGTTTGATAGCACACAAGGTGTTCCTCCGGTATTCGGGAGTTACACAATCTCATAGTCAGAGGAATATGTATAAGTCATGAAGAAAGTAATAGCAATAAAACTAAACGATCATACTGTTAAGCTAATAGATGGGTCTTGTCCATCACATCATTCTCTAATGATGTGATCCTGTTCATCAAATTACAACACATGTCCATGGTTAGGAAACTTAAGCATTTTTGATTAACGAGCTAGTCTAGTAGAGGCATACTAGGGACACTGTGTTTTGTCTATGTATTCACACATGTATCAAGTTTCCGATTAATACAATTGTAGCATGAATAATAAACATTTATCATGATATAAGGAAATATAAATAACAACTTTATTCTTGCCACTAGGGGATATTTCCTTAAATTCCAGGTAACCATGTGTCCATAACATCAAGAGGGAATCTGAGGAATCACCCTCAATGGAATCAACTTGATGTAATCATCAAGGTGAACTTAGGAGGAATCACCCTCGAGGTTCGCACTTGAGGTGTTGCACGACTATCAGGGGGGAAGGACCCCGGGTAGGCAACGGAACCCGAATCCTTTCGAAAACATCAGGGCTGACAACGCCCCTCAATCCGGCTAGCCCCTAGCCGGCTTCCCAGTGCAACCCGGCCGACCAGTTCCTAGAAGGTGAACCTCCATCGACAAACAAGCATTCCCACTATGCGCCCCCCTCTACGCCAGCCCTGGCGGGCGCGGCCGTCGTGCCGACCAAGCCACCGCCCGGGGCGGGCGGCGTCCCAGAGATGCAACCCTGTAGCAAGGCGGCGCAGCCACCCCATGACGTTCGGCACGACGTTCCTACAGTACCCAACAACCGGTTGTACCCGTGCCGGGCGGGCCCATTACGCCCCGCACCCGATGGACCTGGCGAGACCAGCATCCGACGGACTCGGCAGACCTGGCGGCCCCCACTGCCGGCTCCTAGACGCAGACATCCATGCCCCGTGCCCATGTAACTTACCATTGTAACCCTGGGGTCGGCCTATAAGACCGCCCAGGAACCCTCCATGCACGGGGTGATCACTAGTTAACTCTTCAGACACACACACACACACACACACACACATCCACCCACTCGGAGAAGGAGCAGCCTATGCACTGGCCTGCCTTCCTTCCTCCCCAAAACAGCTCCAGGAGCAAGCCTGTACCATCTTCATATAAACCACACTCGGCAGGACTAGGGGTGATATCTCTTCGGAGAGCCCCGAACCTAGGTACGTCTTGTGTCTCACTCTCGCTCGTACCAACCTCGCCTCTCGATCCCACCGGTTGCCTCTTGCTTGTTCCTCTCTTTAGCCATCCCATAGCATCTGCCGTGAGATCACCATGACAGTTGGCGCCCACCGTGGGGCAGTTTGAGGTGCCGGCCAGAGACACGTTCCAGACGGGGCCCTTCACCGACTCCGGCGAGCTCAGCGTGCATGTCCTAGTCCCTGCGCCCGGAACGGTGCCGCCGGCTTCCCTGCCTCGTCTGACGTTCCCTTCGGCGCGTTGCGCGCCCCCGATGAGTACCCCAGCGGGGTGCTTGACGTCACTGACTTGCCCGTCCCCCTCGGCAACGAATCTCTGACGACGTGGTAGACCTCTGCGTCCGTGTGAAGGTGCTCGTCACTGACTCCGGCTCCGCTTCATCTAGCGCTGCAAGGAAGGCCGCTGCTACCAAGGCCACAGCGGAGCGCGCCAGCACTGCTGACCCGCTGTGCGCTGATACGTCCATTTTGCATCATGTTTTCTTACTGTTATTTATGATGTTTTATCCATAATAATGCTTTTTGGAGTAATTCTAATGCCTTTTCTCTCATAATATGCAAGGTACACACAAAGAGGGAGAATTCCGGCAGCTGGAAATCTGGACCTGGAAAAGCTACGTCAGGCCACCTATTCTGCACAACTCCAAACAAGATGAAACTTCACGGAGATTTTTTATCAAATATATGAGGAATATTGGAGCAAATAACTACCAGAGGGGGCCCACCAGGTGGGCACAACCCACCTGGGCGCGCCAGGGAGCCCAGGCGCGCCCTGGTGGGTTGTGCTCACCCAGGCCCACCTCTGGTGCCAATCTTATGCTATATAAGTCATTTTGACCTAGAAAAAATCAGGAGAGGACTTTCGGGATGGAGCGCCGCTGTCTCGAGGCGGAACTTGGGCAGGAGCACTTTTGCCCTCCGGTGGAGCAATTCCGCCGGGGGAACTTCCCTCCCGGATGGGGAAATCATCGTCATCATCATCACCAACAACTCTCCCATCTTGGGGAGGGCAATCTCCATCAACATCTTCAACAACATCATCTCATCTCAAACCCTGGTTCATCTCTTGTGTTCAGTCTTGTTACCAGAACTATAGGTTGGTGCTTGTGGGTGACTAGTAGTGTCGATTACATCTTGTAGTTGAATACTATATGGTTTATTTGGTGGAAGACTATATGTTCAGATCCAATATGCTATTTAATACCCCTCTGATCTTGAGCATGATTATCATTTGTGAGTAGTTACTTTTGTTCTTGAGGTCACGGGAGAAATCATGTTGCAAGTAATCATGTGAACTTGATATGTGTTTGATATTTTGATAGTATGTATGTTATGATTCCCTTAGTGGTGTCATGTGAACGTCGACTACATGACACTTCACCGCATTTGGGACTAAGGGAATGCATGGTGGACTAGCAATTAGATAATGGGTTGCGAGAGTGACAGAAGCTTAAACCCCAGATTATGCACTATTCTGTAAGGGACCGATTGGATCCAAAAGTTTAATGCTATGGTTAGAATTTGTTCTTAAAACTTTTCTCATAGTTGCGGATGCTTGCGGGAGGGTTAATCATAAGTAGGAGTATTGTTCAAGTAAGAACAACACCTAAGCACTGATCCACCCACATATGAAATTATCAAAGTACCGAACATGAATTAAGCCAACATGATAAAAGTGACTAGATGAAAATCCCGTGTACCCTCAAGAACGTTTGCTTATCATAAGAGACCGTTTTGGCCTGTCCTTTGCCTCAAAAGGATTGGACTACCTTGCTGCACTTTTGTTACTACTATTGTTACTTGCTCGTTACAAATTATCTTGCTATCAAACTACTCTGCTACTTACAATTTCAGCACTTGCAGACATTACCTTGCTGAAAACCACTTGTCATTTCCTTCTGCTCCTCGTTGGGTTCGACACTCTTACTTATCGAAAAGAACTAAAATTGATCCCCTAGACTTGTGGGTCATCAAGGCTATTTTCTGGTGCCGTTGCCGGGGAGTGAAGCGCCTTTGGTAAGTGGAATTTGGTATGGAAACATTTATATAGCGTGGTGAAATTTATTGTCACTCGTTACTATGGAAACCAATCCTTTGAGGGGTTTGTTCAGGGTATCTTCACCTCGATTGGAACCACAATTAGCACCCCTCAACCTACTACACCTACTAAAAATATGAAATTCCTTCGGGTCTGATAGAACAACTGCTAGCTAATTCTTATGTAGGAGATGGAACCGAACATCCTGATATGCACTTGATATATGTAGAACAAATTTGTGGATTGTTCAAGCTTGCAGGTTTACCCGGAGATGAAGTTATGAAAAAGGTTTTCCCTTTATCTTTGAAGGGAAAAGCATTGGCATGGTATAGACTATGCGATGATATTGGATCTTGGAATTGGAATCATTTGAAATTGGAGTTCCATCATAAAATTTTATTCTATGCATCTAGTCCGTCATGATCGGAATTATATATATAATTTTGGGCCTCGTGAAGGAGTAAGTATTGCTCTATCTTGGGGGAGGCTTAAGTCAATGCTACATTCATGCCCCAATCATGAGCTCTCAAGAGAAATTATTATCCAGAACTTTTATGCTCGACTTTCTCGTAATGATCAAACCATGCTTGATACTTCTTGTGTTGGTTCTTTTATGAAGAAGACTATTGAATTCCGGCAGGATCTTTTGGAAAGAATTAAATGCAACTCTGAAGATTGGGAACTCAATGAAGGTAAAGGGTCAGGTATTAAACTTAAGTATGATTGTGTTAAATATTTTACCGATGCTTTTCAAAAGTTTAGCACTAAATATGGACTTGACTCTGAGATAGTAGCCTCCTTTTGTGAATCATTTGCTACCCATGTTGATCTCCCTAAAGAGAAGTGGTTTAAATATCACCCACCTATTAAAGAAGAAATCAAAGAACCAATACCAGTTAAAGAAAAAAATATACTTTACAATGTTGATCCGGTTGTTCCTTCTGTTTATATTGAGAAACCACCTTTCCCTGTTAGGATAAAGGAACACGCTAAAGTTTCAACTGTGGTTAACAAAAGCTATATTAGAACACCTAAACCTGATGAAGAAATTAAAGTAGAACCTACTATTTCTATGGTTAAAGATCTCTTGGAAGAAGATATCGATGGGCATGTTATTTACTTCTGCGAAGAACCTGCTAGAATTGCCAAACCTGATAAAAAAGATAAACATAGACCTATTGTTGGCATGCTCGTTGTCTCAGTTACAATAGGAGATCACTGTTATCATGGTTTATGTGACATAGGTGCTGGTGTGAGTGCTATTCCTTACACTTTGTATCAAGAAATTATGAATGACATAGCACCTAGCAGACATAGAAGACATAGATGTTACTATTAAACTTGCTAATAGAGACACTATATCACCAATTGGGATTGTTGGAGATGTTGAAGTCTTGTGTGGGAAAATAAAATACCCTACTAATTTTCTTGTTCTTGGTTCCCCACAAGATGACTTTTGTCCCATTATCTTTGGTAGACCTTTCTTGAATACTGATACGTCCATTTTGCATCATGCTTTTATATCGATATTTATTGTATTATGGGCTGTTATTACACATTATGTCACAATACTTATGCCTATTCTCTCTTATTTTACAAGGTTTACATAAAGAGGGAGAATGCCGGCAGCTGGGATTCTGGGATGGAAAAGGAGCAAATATTAGAGACCTATTCTGCATAGCTCCAAAAGTCCTGAAACTTCACGGAAGACGTTTTCAGAATATATAAAAAATACTGAGCGCAAGAAGTTCACCAGGGGAGCCACACCCCACCCATGAGTGTGGGGGGCGCGCCCTACCCCCTGGGCGCGCCCCCCTACCTCGTGGGCCCCCTGGTGGCCCTTCGATGGCCATCTTCTGCTATATGGAGTCTTTTGATGAGGGAAAAACCATAAGCCATCTTTCCGGATGAGACTCCGCCGCCACAAGGCGGAACCTTGGTGGAACCAATCCAGGGCTTTGGCGGAGCTGTTCTGCCGGGGAAACTTCCCTCCGGGAGGGGGAAATCATCGCCATCGTCATCACCAACGCTCGTCTCATCGGGAGAGGGCAATCTCCATCAACATCTTCACGAGCACCATCTCCTCTCAAAACCCTAGTTCATCTCTTGTATCCAATTCTTGTCTCCAAGTCTGGGATTGGTACCTGTGGGTTGCTAGTAGTGTTAATTACTCCTTGTAGTTGATGCTAGTTGGTTTATTTGGTGGAAGATCATATGTTCAGATCCTATATGCATATTAATGCCCCTTTGATTATGAACATGAATATGCTTTGTGAGTAGTTACGTTTGTTCCTGGGGACATGGGAGAAGTCTTGCTATTAGTAGTCATGTGAATTTGGTATTTGTTCGATATTTTGATGAGATGTATGTTGTCTCTCCTCTAGTGGTGTTATGTGAACGTCGACTACATAACACTTCACCATAATTTGGGCCTAGAGGAAGGCATTGAGAAGTAATAAGTAGATGATGGGTTGCTAGAGTGACAGAAGCTTAAACCCTAGTTTATGCGTTGCTTCGTAAGGGGCTGATTTGGATCCATGTGTTTCATGCTATGGTTAGGTTTACCTCAATACTTTTGTTGTAGTTGCGGATGCTTGCAATAAAGGTTAATCATAAGTGGTATGCTTGTCCAAGTAAGGGCAGCACCCAAGCACCGGTCCACCCACATACCAAATTATCAAAGTACCGAACGCGAATCATATGAACGTGATGAAAACTAGCTTGACGATATTCCCATGTGTCCTCGGGAGCGCTTTACATCATATAAGAGTTTGTCCAGGCTTGTCCTTTTCTACAAAAAGGATTGGGCCACCTTGCTGCACCTTAGTTACTTTTGTTACTTGTTACTCATTACAAATTATCCTATCACAAAACTATCTGTTACCTATTATTTCAGTGCTTGCAGAGAATACCTTGCTGAAAACTGCTTATCATTTCCTTCTGCTCCTCGTTGGTTTCAACACTCTTACTTATCGAAAGGACTACGATAGATCTCTTATACTTGTGGGTCATCAAGACTCTTTTCTGGCGCCGTTGCCGGGGAGTGAAGCGCCTTTGGTAGGTGGAATTTGGTAAGGAAAAATTTATATAGTGTGCTGAAATTTACTGTCACTTGTTACTATGGAAAGTAATCCTCTGAGGGGCTTGTTCGGGGTATATTCACCCCGACCAGTAGAGCAAAGAGTTGCTCCTCAACCTACTGAACCTACTAAAAATGAAAATGTCTGCTTTAAAATTCCTTCGGGTATGTTAGAAAAACTGCTAGCTAATCCTTTTACAGGAGATGGAACAAAGCATCCTGATGAGCACCTAATATATGTGGATGAAGTTTCTGGATTATTTAAGCCTGTAGGTGTGCCCGGAGATGTTATTAAGAAGAAGGTCTTGCCTTTATCTTTGAAGGGAGATGCATCGACATGGTATATGCTATGTGATGATACGGGGTCATGGAACTACAAACAATTGGAATTTCATCGGAAGTTTTATCCTATGCATCTTGTTCATCGTGATCACAATTATATATATAATTTTTGGCCTCGCGAAGGAGAAAGCATCGCTCAAACTTGGGGGAGTCTTAAATCAATGTTATATTCATGCCCCAATCATGAGCTCTCTAGAGAAATGATTATTCAAAATTTATATGCTCGGCTTTCTGATAACAATTGCACCATGCTCGATACTTCTTGTGCTGGCTCTTTTATGACGAAGACTATTGAATTCAAATGGGATTTATTGGAAAGAATTAAACGCAACTCTGAAGATTGCGACCTCGACAAAGGTAAGGAGTCAGGTATGACACCTAAGTTTGATTGTGTTAAATCTTTTATGGATACCGATGTTTTCCATAAATTTAGCACTAAATATGGACTTGACTCTGAGATAGTAGCTTCTTTCTGTGAATCTTTTGCTACTCATGTTGATCTCCCTAGGGAGAAGTGGTTTAAATATCATCCTCCCATAGAGGTAAAAGTAGCTGCACCTATTAAAGTTGAAGAAAAGACTATCACTTATAATGATCCTATTGTTCCTACCTGTTATGTTGACAAACCACCTTTCCCTGTTAGGGTAAAGGATCATGCTAAAGCTTCAACTATGGTTCGTAAAAGCAATATTAGAACTTATACACCTCCTGAGCAAATTAAAATTGAACCTAATATTGCTATTGTTAAAGATCTCTTGTCTGATAATATTGATGGGCATGTTATTCATTTCCTTGATGAGACTGCTAGAATTGCTAAACCTTGTGCTAAAGATAAAAACAGACCTGTGGTAGGCATGCATGTTATTTCTATTAAAATAGGAGATCATTGTTATCATGGCTTATGTGATATGGGTGCTAGTGCTGGTGCAATACCTTATGACTTATACAAAGAAATTATGCATGATATTGCACCTGCTGAGATAGAAGATATTGATGTCACAATTAAACTTGCCAATAGAGATACTATTTCACCAATGGGAATTGTTAGAGATGTTGAAGTCTTGTGTGGGAAAACTAAATATCCTGCTGATTTTCTTGTTCTTTGTTCCCCACAAGATAGCTTTTGTCCCATTATATTTGGTAGACCCTTCTTGAACACAGTTAATGCTAAGATAGATTGCAAAAAGGATGTTGTTACTATTGGTTTATATGATATGTCTCATGAATTTAATTTCTCTAAATTTCGTAGACAACACCGTGAAGAGGAATTTCCTATTAAAGATGAAATTATTGGTCTTGCTTCTATTGTCGTGCCTCCTAGTGATCCTTTAGAACAATATCTGCTAGACCATGAAAATGGTATGTTTATGAATGAAAGAAGGGAAATAGATGAAGTATTCTTTAAACAGGAACCCATCCTGAAACACAATTTGCCTGTTGAAATCCTAGGGGATCCTCCTCCACCCAAGGGTGATCCCGTGTTTGAGCTTAAGCCGTCACCTGATACTCTTAAATATGTTTATCTTGATGAGAAAAGATATATCATGTTATTATTAGTGCTAACCTTTCAGAGCATGAATGTGACGCCCCCGATTTGACCGTAAACTAATCATACACACAAACGTGTACGATCAAGATTAGGGAATCAAGGGAAGATATCACAACACAACTCTACAAATAAAATAAGTCATACAAGCATCATATTACAAGCCATGGGCCTCGAGGGCTCGAATACAAGAGCTTGATCATAGACGAGTCAGTGGAAGCAACAATATCTGAGTACAGACATAAGTTAAACAAGTTTGCATTAAGAAGGCTAGCACAAACTGGGATACAAATCGAAAGAGGTGCAAGCCTACTGCCTAGGATCCTCCTAAACTACTCCTGGTCGTCGTCAGCGGCCTACACATAGTAGTAGGCACCTCCCGAGTAGTAGCAGTCGTCATCGACAGTGGCGTCTGGCTCCTGGACTCCATCGTCTGGTCACAGCAATCGGGTATAGAAAGGGGGAAAGGGGGGAGCAAAGCAACCGTGAGCACTCATCCAAAGTACTCGCAAGCAAGGAGCTACACTACATATGCATGCATTGGTATCAAATGGAAAAGACGTAGCATATGTGGACTGAACTACAGAATGCCGGAATAAGAGGGGGATAGCTAGTCCTATCGAAGACTACACTTCTGGCCACCTCCATCTTGCAGCATGTAGAAGAGAGTAGATGGTAAGTTCACCAAGTATCATCGCATAGCATAATCCTACCCGGTGATCCTCCCCTCGTCGCCCTGTGAGAGAGCGATCACCGGTTGTATCTGGCACTTGGAAGGGTGTGTTTTATTAAGTATCCAGTTCTAGTTATCATAAGGTCAAGGTACAACTCCGGGTCGTCCTTTTACCGAGGGACACGGCTATTAGAATAGATCAACTTCCCTGCAGGGGTGCACCACATTTCCCAACACGCTCTATCCCCTTTGTCCGGACACACTTTTCTGGGTCATGCCCGGCCTCGGAAGATCAACACGTCGCAGCCCCACCTAGGCACAACAGAGAGGTCAGCACGCCGATCTAAATCCTATGGCACAGGGGTCTGGGCCCATCGCCCATTGCACACCTGCACGTTGCGTACGCGGCCGGCGAGCAGACCTAGCCTCCCTTATAAAAGAGCAGCCATTCCAGTCCAACCCGGGGCGCGCCGCTCAGTCGCTGATGTCAAGAAGGCTTCGGCTGATACCACGACGTCGAGTGCCCATAACTGTTCCCGCGTAGTTGGTTACACTACAAAAAAAATACACTTCCGTGATGATACTTGTTTGTCACAGTAGGTCGCGTTTTTTGTCATGCATGTACATCCATGATGATTTTATGACAGAATCAAGATAGTCATACATGTGCTGTCGTAGAAGTGTTCCATGACATTACCAAAATTATCATCACCGAAGTTTCCACTTCCATGACGATAAATCGTGCGTCACAGAAGTGCTTTCATCAAGGGTGACCGACACGTGGCATCCACCGTAATGGAACACCGTTAAGCTATCGGGTCGGGTTTTGGATCCGATAACCCGTTAACAGCCCCGACCAATGGGGATTTTCCACTCATTGGACAGAAGGCGCCTATGATACTTCGACACATGGCATGGCCCAACAGAGGCCCATTCCTGTGAAAAGGCCGGCCCGTTTGACTTGGTCAAAAGGTGGCGGGCCGGCCCATGGAAAGCCTGTTAACGGCATGTTCGCATATAGTCCATTTACAGCCCGCTAACCCAAGGCCCGTTACACCCTATTCGAATTAGGCCCAGTAGCGTCATCTGGGCCATCCAATATGATTCCAGCCCGTTTTCACTTTTGGCCCATGTATGGCCCATGACGTCTTTCGGCCCATATGAGGCCCTATGTAACTCTTGGCCTATTAATGGCCCGTGGTGAAACTGGCCCGTAATGAACAGTGTATCACTTTACACCCATTAACGGCCCGTGGTGAAACTGGCCCATAAAGAACAGTGTATCACTTTATACCCATTAACGGCCCGTTATTCCGTTGGGCCGTTTCTAGCCCATGTTATCTTTCGGCCTTCTCAGAGCCCATTTATTCTTGGGCTATTTTCCAGCATTCGTTTACTTATGACCCGTTACTGTCATTTTCTGCTTGTGGGCCAAATTCAGCCCATGGTTACAGTCGGCCCGTTTGTGGTCCGTTAATACATTGGGCCATTTTCATAGCGTCATCAAATACGGCCTATTAACGATGGCCCGTTATGGTCGGCCCACGAACGGACGATTCCAACTCTAGCCCATTTACGGCCACAATGCGGTCTGTTTGGCCCATGTTTGGCCAATCGATCATACGTCCCGTATAAGGCCCATTGATGATACGACCCGTAGAAGGCCCACTGTTTCTACGGCCCGTAGAAGGCCCACTGTTTATACGGCCCGTAGAAGGCCCACTGTTTCTATGGCCCGTAGGAGGCCTAGTGTCACTATAGTAAATATTAGCCCATGGTTATTGTGGCCTAGTTTTAAAAAATAGGTTATTGCAGCCACTAGCAAACCGCAGAAAAAGAACTGCACTGAGTACAAGCAAACAAATAAACAAGACAACAAGGAAATAAATAAGCAAGCAACTTACACTAGGCTATCACGGCTATTACACATATTACATCCATTGGGCATCAAAGTTCGCGACCAGTGCAAATATAGGGAACACAGCAGCATATAAATGCCACAGCAAAACAAGTCCAAAACTGAAACCACTTCAGAAGAGCTCAAGAAACAATATCCTGGGTACCCATAACGCTGGCAAGATGCTTAGCAAGCTTATTAACTTTCTCTTGTTTGGCGCTTAAGTCCTCCAGCGCTTGTTTTTGCACAAGAAAGTATGCATATGAATTCTGCATGGACTTCCTCAGTCCTTCGGCTTCCTGTCGCATAACATCTGATCGATGTCTTTCAACTTGAAGTTGAGACTCAAGAAGCTGAACTGATTCAGGCAACGAGTTTGAAGAGCTGGTGCCAGCAGTGGTAGCCAGTAACTCGAACACTACATCAAGACATGACTTTGGGGTTGTCTCAGTGTCTTCAATATAGTTCTTATCAGCTTTCTTGGAGACCAACAGGGATGTCTCACTATCTTGAACCTTATCTGCATTACTTCCTTTACCATTGCATAACAGGGTACGCTTCTCCAATATTTTATCCGCGTTCTAAAAGAGAAACAAACAAACACATCTCAAGTTTACAATGTAGTATATGAAACTCATTTTGGTAACTAGTTCAGTAGTAAGGTGGACAGGATAACAACATGAAACAAACATATATCTATGTAGTATGGTCACTGTATGGTCTATATCATTCTAGTTTATGTTGGCAAATCAAGATAGATACAGTTCGAATCATATCTATTTAAGACAAAGCAGCATAGACAGAATATAAGTGTGGGAAACTACACAGCAATAACAACACTTGTAATGTGCATGGCATGAGAACATAACTGTTTATTCAATTGAAACTAAAATCAACATAGAGCAAGTTACAACAGCAAACAGCCAAACACGTTGAAGAAACAGGTTTAAAACATACCTGTTGCGCCATTGGAGTTTCAATTGCATCCTTCAATTTTGAAATTAGTTGGTATCAGTAAATACAGTGATGCAAGAGCAAAGTAGTATGAACCATAGCTACGGAACCTGACCTGAGAACAATTCTTCTTCTGCTTTAAGCGTTGACTTCGGGTTCGGAGTGGTGGTCCTCGTGATTTGGGCACTGCAGTTGCCTTACTAACTGCTCGTGTTTGGGTGCTTTGTGGTGGAGACGGTGTTGTGTCAACGGGAACTGGGTGTCTATCTGCTGGGGTTGGGGTTATAAGGGGTGTAGCTAGTTCTCTGTCCAACTGGGTAGGGGTACAATCTGCATGAGTGTGGGTTATGTGTGGTGGGGCTGGTTCTTGGGCAAGTATAACCATGGTTCTATCTGTATCGACAGGTAGCACGATCTTTTCTGAAGACCGTGTTTTTACTCCCACAGATACTGCCATCACTCCCTCCAATTGAAATGGCTGATAAACAAGAAAAGTAATTGAATGTACAGACATTGTAAGATAGACAGGTGCAATGGATAGTAGGGAAGAAAACAGGGCATGAAATAATTCACATTTATGTTGTCTAAGCAAATAGAATAGCAGGACATAATTTCACATATATGATGGCTAATTAAACAGGATAGCATGACACAATTTCACATGTATGATGGCTAACTAAACAGGATAGAATGACATACTTCAAAATATGATGACTATGTAAACAGGATGACATGATATAACTATACGATGTGTCTATTAAAGTGGTTGGCATGTCATAAATCACAAACATGCCGTCGATGGAAACATGATGGCATGATATAATTCACGGATAGAATGACATAATTTAAAATATGATGACTATGTAAACAGGATGAGATGATATAACTATATTATGTATTTAGAAAATGGGTTGGCATGCCATAATTCAGATACATGTTGTCTATGTAAACATCATGGCATGACATAATTCAAATATATGATTTATATACTAAGGAAGTGAGCAGAGGGCAATCGCATATATGATGTGTCAACTAAGGAGATGGCATTCAATATTGTGTGTATGATGTAAAAACTAAGCATTGCAATACAACATATGCATTATATGAGTAATATAACCCTGCCAAGTTTGAGCATACACCTCAGGGGGATAATAGGCCTGGTCATCTGCCTCTGAATCCTCCTCTGAAGAGCTATCTGTAACCAACAAGATATCTGCTTCAGCAGGTAGCATTGTCTGCTCTGAAGACCTTGTTTTCACTCCAGATTTCTCCATCACCAATTCAAATGGCTGATGCACAGGAAGAGCAGTTGAATATACAAGCATTGTCGACAAAAGCAATGAGAAATACAAAAAAAGGACGGCATGATATAATTCACATATATGACGCTTGGCTAAACAGCATGGCATTGCATAATTCACATACATAATGCCTTGCAACAAGATAACATTGCATAATTCACATATATAATGTCTTGCAACAAGATGGCATTGCATAATTCACATATATGGTAATTAGATACTAAACAAGTGGCATTCACACAAAGCATGTCTAAACTAAGCAAATGACATAGCAATGCAAGATACCATACGCACGATAATAGCAACATAACCCTGCCAAGTTAGGGCATGCACCTCGGGGGGGGGGGGGTATGACTGGCCATCTATCCCTGAATCCTCCTCTGAGGAGCTACCGGTAACCAGCAAGACATGCGCTTCGTCAGATAGCATTGTCTGCTCTGAAGACCTTGTTTCCACTCCAGATTTTTCCATGACCGTGCCGAATGGCTGATGCACAGGAAGAGTAATTGAATGTACTAAAATTGTTGACAAATTTAACACATAATAAAAAATGATGGCATGATATAATTCACATATAAGATGACTGGCTAACCAGGGTGGCATTGCAAAATTCACATATATGATGCCTGGCTAGACAAGATGGCATTGCATGATTCACATATACGATAAAGAAACTAAACATATGGCATTGACACAAAGCATGTCTGAACTAAGCAGATGACATCTTTAATGTATACAATAAGCAATGCAAGGCACCATATGCATGATATTACCAACATCAGCATGCCAAGTTAGAGCAAAGACCTCATGGGGTAAATAGGAGTGGTCTTGTCCTTCTGAATCCCCCTCAGAACAGTTATCTTCCTCTTGATTATGATCCGAAATGGGTGGAGGGGGGCTGCCTTTGCGCCCATCATGGAACGATGTCTGCATGAAATTTTATTGCCACACAAGGCTCGTCTCTTTTTCTCTACATGATCAGTTCCATTGTGTACAATAACTGGCATGCATAGGAATAAAACATAGTGAGATTACGTAAGGAGTGCATGCACAAATCCAGAGTGATGGTAGCAAACTGTGGATAGACCCAAAACCAATTATAGCAGGCATATAATAGCTTTAGTTAAAAAATACAGATAATGGCTCCTTTAATGTTTGTTTGCACCCAACATGAAACTCATAGTAGACACCGGAGATTAACCAGATAGTAGACAGATAGTACTAATTGCTGCCCCAATATGTACCCCACAACCATTTAAAAACTCAAGTTTCAGCATTAGTTTGGACCTGACTTGGAGTCTAATAGGTGAACACGACGATAATGTAGCATGTCATCATATTAAGCGACGCATAACGTAAGCAGACACGGAAGAGTGCGACCTCTCTTGCGGACCCGTGTAGTCCTCAAGGTCATCTGCTCAGTTGATGATGATAATGCAGTTGTTGTGGCTGCCGGCGGTGGGGAAGAAGATCTCAGGCGGCGAAAGACAGTCTGGAGAGCGGATTCCTACTGTGGTGAACCCTTCCGTCGTTGGAGCAGCTGAGCTGGGGTGGAACACAGTGCCGCAAGAGCAGGACAAACCACACAAGGTTTTCTTTGACACATATCTATAACAGAAGTAATTGAGTAAGGGCTTGTTTGAATTTGAGGATTCTAACAATGCAGGGATAGGAAATAGACAGGAATAGGATAGGAATGCACGTGCAAAATAGAGAATTTAAAAACACAAGATTTCTGCCAATCTGGGTGTTTGATTCACAACAATTGGAAGATCACAGGATGCAAAAAAAGCATGGTGAGATTAAGCCAAACCACAAGAAAATGTACGGTTATAATGCTATTATGCTACTATCTCTTAGTCTTGTGCTTGATGAATAGGAATATGAAAAGGAGGAGAAGTGCAAATTAGAACTCCTATGGTTTTTCTTTCAAGGAGACACTAAAGGAACAAATCCTACAGTTTTCCTTTGCTCCATTCCTTTGCACCAAATTCATGAAAATTAGTACCATAGGAAACTTTCCAATTCCTATGTTTTTCATTCACTTTTCCTTTCAAGCACTGGCGATTCTAGTAGGCAGGCTTGAGCAAGGAAAATCCTACACTACAAAAATGTTTTTGTGCTACTTCTATTACTTTGGACCCAGGCCACTGCCATACTAGCTCAACTCCCAGGCCCATCAACAAATGCATAGCTCAAATGCGCAGAGATAAATAATGATGGCGTTCAAGAGAGTCCATCCTGGATAGCTAAGTTGCCTGGTACCTCACTGCTTGTCATATAGTAGGATAAAATAATCGTATTTCCCGTTACTATGAGTGCTCACTGGACAATATATATAACATGTAGAGTAAAAAAGAGATGCAACAAGTGTACAACCTCTTTGGCGAAGCCATGTCGATCTCAGCGTGATTGGGTTGGCCGGTGAGGATGCTCCGGCTGACTTGGCTGTCGGAGGAGGGGAAGAAGATCATAGGCGTCCGGAGATGGAGCCCGAGGTACTGCTCCGCTGTGATGGAGGGTTTCGTCATTGGAGCAGCTCTAGTGTGTTGTACGACGCCGAGGCTGAAGCAGGACAAGAGAGACAACGAACAACGTTAACCTGAGTGGAATTCTAATAGCATCTCCAATACATGACGTAAAATACATAACCACAAAGTGCTAGATATAAAATACATCAGCCGCTCATCTCTGAACTTAACTGTCGAAACTGAATTTAACTGTTGAAACTGAACTTAACTATCGAATCTGAACTGAACCCTAAGATAGATAGTGGGGTACCTCTCCGGCTAGCCCCCGTCCCGGCTGCGGCTGGTTCTTCCTTAACTCCAGCGAGCCCCCTCACCCCCTGAAAATCGACCGACCCAAAAGTCGATTCAGTCGACTGAAGTGTAGCTAAATTGGAGCAGCATCGCAAGCAAGAGCAAGAGCGAGAGCAGCAGCGCGAGCAAGAGCAGACCAGGCAGGCGACCGAGAGCAAGAGCAGAGCAGCAGCGCGAGCGAGAGCTAAAGCAGCAGCAGCTCCTACTGATGTGGACGTCGCCGCCGAGGGAGCGACGCCGTGGAGGAAGTGGCCGGCGACGCCGCTGTGGATGGAGCCGCGCCGTGTCGGCTCGGGACCGAGCGCTGGCAGCCATGTGAGATCGAATCAAGAAGAAAATGCGGCAATTAGTGTACAACCTCTTTGGTGGCGCCGATTAGGCTGCAGCTTCATCCAAGGAAATAGTGATGATGATGCTCTTCCGGTGGTGCAGGTGAAGACGGCGGTGTGGGAATGGAGGTGGCGCGAAAGACGAGGGGAACGTTGGGGCAGGGTGGCTGAACCGGCGGGACGATGAGATCGACGACGGATCCTCATCCGGTACGGTGGATGACGGATGTTGAGGTGTTGTTGTGGACGACATCGTCGGGGAAGAGGCTCCGGCTGGGTGGCAAACGGAGCAGGGTGTGGGGTTTCGTCGCGGGTTTTCGCGGCCTCGGTGTACGAATGGGTGGGCGGATGGGATGGCAGTGGGGAACCATGGCTTAGAGACGCGCTTGTCCGAAATGTGGGGTAAGTTACGAAAGTACCCCCACCGATTTGAGGCGGTTCTTTTGGTTCAGGGGTACCACGGGCATTTCGCGTGTCGGAATTTTCACAGGAGGTGGGAGTTTTCGCGCGCATTGTAAGTTCGGAATAGCAAGGAGCGGGTTGAGATGGAGGGAGTTGTCAAAGCACAACGAGACAAAGATATATCTTAAATATTTCGGGCTAACAAGGCGCGGGTTGAATAGGCGGGAGTTTCACAGCACGATAGACAGAGACGCTAGCTTGAATTTTTGGCATAACAAGGCGCGGCTTGAAATTTTGGAAGAACAAGCTTAACGTGTACCCAAAAAAGACAATTTGCACCTCAACACGCACAACACACACACAAACACCATTTAGACTAGAGTAAGGTACACGTGCATTGCACGCATGAGATTTGGCAACCAAATTATGAATAAATACCACATTATAGCATGCAAGCTTTGAGTCATATATGCATGATGTAGATGTTCGTTTAATTCTTATAGTTCATTTCACTCAAAACCATCTAGTTTTTATAAGAAAGCTAATCTATTTTAATATTCATGGAATTGTGCGTCGTAATACATAAAGTAAAAACAAATAATGGCAAATCATGTAGAAAAACATTTGGGCAATTCTGATACGGAAGATTCTAGAACAAATAAGAAGTGCTTGTGTTTTGATGTTTGTGCATTATGCTTAAGTTCAACCATGGAGTCTTCTAGATTATACATGTGGCGAAATCTGGTGGAATCTAGATGATATCCAACGGCCAGTAGTGCTCAAATTTGCCATCTTTGGACCATCAGATTCGCCTCATCCAATGACCATGTTTCAAAGTTAAAGTTACCCGCACACAATATAAAAAAATATAATATATATAGCGGTATAGATATAGATATGTGATGCGAAAGCCGCCCATCATCTCCAATTAGAATAGTGTGTCCATGCACGGATGCGACGTGGCCAAATGATGTCTGCCATCGGTATCTCAAATTCAAATCAGTCTAACCTTGTTCAATGTGTATACATTACAACATGCTCGTTTCCAAATCACACCGCGCAGATCTCCGTTATGTTCATGCATGCATGGGTTTCAAACATCAGGATCTCTTATTCAAATATTTGAATTCAACTTTACATTGATTATGACCTCACCTATTCTTTTACACCCACACAGTAGTCTTCTCTTTATAATTGTACCACTAACTTTCTCTCGTGCATGCATGCACACACTACCAGTCGGCATTATCCATCGCACGCATGCAATCTTTTTCTTCAGGTTGGTCTCCCATGAAGGCACACACCCACACACATCCCCCTCTCCATCATATCGGGCATTCTTTATCTCTCACGCGTGCATGCGCAACGATCGATGTTCCTCTATGTATGTGTGTATATAGCTAGGTCTTTCATAGTTTTCCACACAAACCGATCAATCAATATATCCAGTGAGGTCTCACCCTCTTTCCCATGTCCACATCGATCAATCTATACCTCTCTATATAGGATTAACATATATAGCTAATACACCCACATTAATTATATATATCCAACGTCCCTCTCATCATCCATGCCTTCCGCTTCATCTCTCAGACGCGTGCACAATGGCGAAGACAGGGGCAGTAAGGGCCCTGCCCCCTTCCCCCCTAACATCACTATATATCGAGGCTAATATGAATGTGATCATTAAACAATTGCTGCTAAAAATGGTTTAAGTTCATGAATTGACCCTCCTCGTAAAGGATTAGCAATGCTTGGCCCCCTAGCTCATTTATTTTTCATGGCTCCGCCACTGCGCGCAACAGCGCACGTGTTCGCCCCCTCTCTCTAAATATCAATCTCACACTTGTGCATTCCTTCATAGTCTCCCTCCACTCGGCCCCTCGCACAATGTTCTAGCCCCCACTGGATTTTGCCACATGTACAATCTAGCAGACTCCATGGTTGAACTTAAGCATAATGCACAAACCTCAAAACAACAGTGGTTCTCTTTTGTTCTAAAATCTTCCGTATCATAACTGCCCAAACTTTTTTTCTAGTTGAATTGCCATTATTTGTTTTTACTTTATGCTTTACAACACACAATTCCATGAATCATAAAATAGATTAAGGGCTTCTTTGATTCAAAGGATTCTCAAAGGAATTTTGGAGGATTCTAATCATTAGGAATTTTTCCGATCTTGGTTGTTTGATTCGTAGGATTGTAAACCATAGGAATTTTTCCATATGATTCATTTGCACTAGATTTCATAGGAAACATCCCATCCACTCAAACCTCTTTGAAAGAATTCTGCGTTTTTTCTATGCACAATCAAACACTCGTACAATCCTGTAGGATTCAAGACGACAATTCCACTATAATCCCATGTTTTTCCTATTCCCGCGTTCTTAGCTTTTTTATAAAAACTAATTGATTTTGAATGAGATGAACTATAAGAATTAAACAAAGGGCTACATCAGGCATATATGACTCAGAGCTTACATGCTATAGTGTGGTATTTATTCATAATTTGATTGCAAAATCTGATGCGTGCAATGCACGTGTACCTTACTAGTACTTCGAGTATGTGCAAAACACGTAAATTAGAATACCAATGGCACGCTACACAGTGTCACTCTTACAGTTCATGAAGCCACGTGGCACATGTGGAGGCGTGTTCGCGACCTCCTTGCGTGGATTGATCACAGTGACGTGCTGCTGGTTCCAGAAGAATGTACTCGTCCTCCCTGAGCCATATTGGTGGTACATGCACGAAGCGAAGATGTCCACACACGACACACACGCACTCATTCCCTCGCACACACACACACGGGTACACGGGCGAACGCAATTTTGTACCAAGATCCACCCCATGTGATAATTTGACACGTAAAGTCGTTTACTTCATTGATGGTCAATTAATACAGCGCATGCAAATTGAGTGGACGTGAGGGCGGAAGAAATACATTATTACTCCACTGCGCGCATGCGAGTAGTTAAATCGTGGGTTGCTAGTAGTACTTCCATTGGTCTCCTTCGTATTTTGTGCCAATTTTTGACAGTAACATAATATTTACGCATTTGAGCAGTGTAGTGCTTGAAATTTATGTTCCGCTAAACTCATCGGGAGCCGTTTCGGGCCTCGAAACCAAAACGATCAATTAATCTTTACCTTGTTCCCATCACATTCGAAAGCCTGCTCACACCTACTAGTACGTACCAAACCTGAACGTGTTCCCACTATGCAGGTATTAGTACTAGTGCTAGTACTTCGGTTATAAAAAGGGGAACTACCAAACTGAAAATTACTCTACCTTTCCTCCTCATAAGTGCTTCTTCTTCGTCCGTCATTGCCATGGCTGGTGAGCAGAGCTCTAGGTCGAGAACTACTCGTTACAAGGGAGCGGCAACCAAGGCTGCGGAAAAAAAGAGGGCTCTCCGCCACGCAGAGACCTCGAAAAATCTCTCATGGCCGGCGATGGCTCCCAGGAGCGCCCTAGCCGCGGAGGCGAACATGCCGAGCCGGCGGAGCTGGAGTCGTTATCCCTCGACGGCATGCCCGATCATCTCAATAAGCACCTCAATAAGAAGAAGGAGTTCATCCAAGGCTTGATGGAGTTGCTGAAGGAGAGCCTCGACGACATGCCCGCTGAGCTCAATCAGCAGGGGGAGTTGACCGCCGACTTGGTGATGCTGCTAAAGAAGAGCATTGCCTCGGAGAAGAAGGCGACTGGCGAAGCTCTGTGACGAGATCGACCTGTTGAAGGAGAAGAACGCCGGCTGGAAGAAGCTGCATGAGAATAGTAGTTCCTTGATGAAGATGCTGCAGGCCCTCGTCATGGAACAGAAGGAGGAGTTAGCGAAGCTCCGCATCAAGCACCCGGCTGTTGTCAAGGTACGTAATGCGGCCGTGGAACAGATGATGAAGGCTCGCATCGAGAAATCCCGCGTCATGGACAGAATGAAGAAGATGGCGGAGGAGACGCGCAAGGAGATGGAGGTCGTGGAGGCGATGAAGAAGCAGTTACAACTCCGCGGCGAATTAGATCATTTGGGGTGATAATCTTCCTTCTTCTTTTGCTCTTGTGTTTCATCTTTTGCTTCGGGTGTTTCGCCACACGTGTCATGTTCTCTGCGAAGCATGAATAGAACAATGGTTTTTTTGAGGGAATGAATAGAACAATGCTAACAATGAGATGACTAGCAAATTAGATCATTTTTTATCGCCATATGGCACTGGGCTGCCGTGTTTCGTGCTCCTCCATCGCAGTACTACTCCAGTGGAAAACTTGAGTATACCGCACGGTTCTTTGCTCCTCCTCGATCAGGTCATCGGCGCAATTATACGAGCAGTCAAATCACGAGGCCCCGCCTTCCAGCAGTAATGAGCCGTCAAATCACAAAGGCCGTCGCCTCTCGTGAAACCGACCAAGCTAGACTGCCCTGCCCTCTAGCATTTTAAAAAATGCATACTTTTGTACAGCAGTAGTATCGATGGATTGTGCCATGGAGCAAAACTTGAAATAAAAAAGGTGGTACATATAGAGAGGGCTCGTCGCCAAATTATGCATATAGTACTATTAAAAAGGCTAGTCACAATAATGGTGTCCAGCACAACCCACCCCTCAAATAAAACTAAGAGGGTGCTTGGATACGTTTTAGTCCCATGACTAAAAGTAGTGGGACTAAAACATGCTAGCCTCACCCATGCTTGGATCCAAATACTAAAAAGTCTAAAATCAAGTTAATGAGCATTTATTATCCTCCAAACCCTCCAATCTAGAACTCGCCTGTGTTAAAGGAGAGGAGTTAAATGAGTAGAGAGAGGACTAATCCACATTTTAGTAGGGGTACCCCTGACTAAAAAAATTTAGTCTCAAGACTAGTTTTAGCCCCTCTTTAGTTAGGGGTGCTTGGAACTTTAGCCTCTTAAAGAGACTATTTTTAGTCATACTAAAATAAGTCCCTTGGATCCAAGCACCCTCTAAGCATCCTGGAATTCTTTGACAAAACTAAGTACCCTGAAATTCTTTGACAACTAAACTGTTGGCTATATGATGTTGGACATATATATTGTACGTATATAATGTGAAGAAATGAGTGGTAGTACTATACCAACTAAAAGATGAAACGTAAGAAATACTAGTATGTACGTACTGAAGAGTTAAAGTAACAAGAAGAAACATAACATAGTTCTACTGGGGGCTCAGCACAACACACCCCTCAAATTAAATTAAGCACACCTGAAATTAAACTTTGCAACTATTCTGGTAGACACTGCATTAGAACCACCATGAGCAACGACACTGCCACCTTACTCGGAGTCCTCGTCCACGTCCTCGACTTCGTCCTTGTCCCTCTTCCTCTTGGTCGATACTTCTTTGCTTGAACCGCACACTTGGCTGTTGCTCTTCATCCAACCCTTGTAGATATTGAAGCAAAGGTAGCCATCCATTGCAGCGTAGTGGATGTGGTCTATATCTAGTACATTCCGCTGCCATGCATGATGATGAAACATGTATGGAGGTTTCTCCAGTTTACCGTACGAAGGATGAACCATGGCTCTTGCCAGGGTCAGCATTGAAGGCTGATGAGAGGACACCAGCCGATTCTTCTGGAGGTCGAAGGGGTTGCCTACAACGAGACCTATCCGACGCAGGACATCCCTGTCATTCTTAAAGTCTACAGTAACGAATTTCATTGTTTTGTCCTTCAGGAAGTTCTTAAAATCCCAGCACTCAACATCGGCATGGCATATGTGGTAGACCAAGCAAATGTTATGTACGCAAACTGGATCACGGCGGGCTTCTTCCTCTCTTCGTCCTTTAGATCCTTCTCTGGTCCCAGGACTGTGGTGTACTCAACATCTAGCCCAGCGACCCACTCATCATCTGAGGTTTCAAACATGCGTCTGAAGTGAGAAAGGCATCCTTTCACCGTTGCGGAAGAACGGGTGTAGATGACGTCGAACTCATCGCCGGTGATGGTTCTAACCTTGTACTCACCGCCGATCGTGGAGATTTGGGACGCCATGGATTTGGGAGGAGGGTTAGGATTAGTGGAACTGTCATAATGTGAATGGATGGGACGACTAGGAGCGAACCGCCGTAGTATTGAAGGACGTGCGGGGACGAGTAGGAGCGAACTGCCAGCGTGCGAACGCAGGGTAGTGGCTTTCCATTCTCCCGTGATACGGGCTTCTGAGAGCCCTTGGATCTGAGATCAAACGGTTGCATGGCGTGATTCTAGACCTATAGGTGAATATCCTATCCTGGAGGGTTATTCTCCAAATTTTCAGCAACTTAGCGTGCGATTGTTTGATCTCAGATCCAAGGGCTGCCAGCAGCCCGTATCATGGTCGCGCCTACCACGACCGTCGCGTCACTCGCACGGTCGCGCCCTTGGAGATTTAACACGGTGCGTTAGGCTATCTGATGTTGGCATGTCATACATAGTCATCACTTAGTCACTCATACTACAACAAGGTTGGCTATAAGGTTGGCTATAAGTGTATTTTTTTACTCCTCTCTATCTCTTTCTTCATAATGGAGGTGGTCAGGAATCGGGAGACTCACGCGATCGTAGCGCCGCAGTTAAAATGATAATGGCAAGTCAAATCACGGGGCCCCACCTGTCCAGCAGTAACTCACTGTCAAATCACACAACCCTACGTTTGTAGCAGCCTACTCCCTCGTCTTCTCGCGTCTCTGTCGAACCGACTAGGCGGAACTGCCCCGCCGCCTACTGCGCAGGAAAAGCCCCGCCCTCGACTTTTAAATAGTATACAGTATACTAATTTTGTATCCATGGATTGCGCCCGCGCCATGGAGCAAAGCGTCTAGAAAACGGTGGTACACATGTACGGAGTATACAACACGCTCATCGCGTTCGCGTCGCACCCCAGATGGTCGGTCGGTCTGGCACGCTGCTCTCCGAATGGAACGCGCGTCATATAGGCAGGAGCCTCTGTGCTTGCTTGCTAGTGTTGCTTTCTTCACACTGTCTCGGCCTCTCCAGATCTAAACACGACAGCGGTGGCCACACTCCCTCTCTCTCTCTCTGCTCACCCCTGGTCACAGATCCAGCCGGATCCTCTCCGCCGGGGAAAGTGAGAAGGTGCAGTGTTCACGCGGTCGTCCTCGGCGACGGCTCTTACCCACTGCTGGGCGCATCCCGATCATCCTGCCTTGCCGTTCTCTCCCAAGCACCGCTGGCGAGGGAGGGCCTCCGACCCCTTCTTCCTTGCTGCCGTAGTGTGGGTAGATCCGGCCTCCCGCCGCCCACCTAGAGACATCCCGGCGACCATCAGGTATAACTTCCTTCGAAACCAGCCTTGCGCTACTTCCCGAGCTCCTGACGTCGCTGCATTTGTATCTTTTACTATTTCTCAGGCCCCCTCATAGATAGGATCGATCGGCTGTTCGAAAACCACCTAATTTTTTTACGTTTAAGAGGTAAAACTAGTTCATGCACTCGAATCTAGTACTACTTGGTTCAAATAAGGAAGAAGGGGGGGGGGGGGGGGGGAGGATTTGTTACTTGAATCTAGGACTTGGCCGAAAGAGGAAATAATGGGGGCGAAAAGTAGCAGAGACTGGCTATCCAACTAGTCTCTAGGTCTAATAGGGAAATAAAGGGAAACGCAGTACAAACTCAATATAAACCCGATCTATTGGTTGAAAAAGGAAAGAAAGTGGGGACTGGGGGACAAGTCAACAGAGTAAGTCCAGCACTAGATTTGCTAGCCTCACACAATATAAGGTGGCTATACCGAACAAAAATGGGACCAGCCCAGATATCCTGTTCTGATGTTTGTTGCCTCGAGCCACTCTTATGTAATGCCACTGGTAAAATGTAGCAGTCGCACTGTTAAAAGTAAGGACACGTTAAACCAATATTGTTTTCAATGTAATGCCTCCAGTAATATGAATCAATGGCACTTCTTTACATGTCCTGCTAAAATTTCCCATTAAGATAAGTTGGTTCTTTTCGTTAGAAATGCAACAGTCCTGGTCTGCCTACTCTCTCGTGCCCAAAGTAATGTCGTATTTAACGGTTGTCATAGTTAATCCTAATGCACACACTAATATCTAGCAATGCCAGTGCTTTAGAAATTGCTACTGTCCTTGTAGGATTGCCATTCAGATAAGGAACATGCTTCTTTTCATTTGATGCATGTTTCGTCACTTGTTAGTCACCCTCCTTTCCACCTTTTTGTGCAAATAGAGATATACATTTCACGCTCGATCTTAGTTGAACTGCACAAATGATATCCAAATTATAGTTGAGCATTCCAGGAGCTTCACAACCAACCTTAATGTTGCTCAATTTTATTGCAACTAATGAAGAAGAAGCTCTCTGGGTTTCGTTTTCTGATGGAAATGGAACCGGGGCTGGAGCCCTTTTCTTAAATTTTTTTGAAGAAGCTGCTAGCTCACGGGACATTGCTTCATTTTAGGTGAACTGCACCAAAAGGTCCCATGAATTGAATCATCCATGTTGGTGACTGAAAGAGCCAGCTTCAGCATCCCAGTCTAAGCACCCTCGGCCTCCATCCTTGTGACGCACGGTACACCTCGTTTGCCACCTGCTCGACCCTAGTGTCACTGATAAAATGAAGTAATAATACAGTTAAAATAGAGCGAGTGTCATCTCTATCATTTCATTTCCAATGTAGATAAAGAAAGTTCTTCTTTTTGTTAATGTATGTTTCATCAACTAGTCCAATTGTTAATGTTTAAGCGTTTCTGCAAACTGGGGTGCTTAATTTTAGTTCATATGTACAAAAATAGAGATTTGAATGTCTCAAGGCGCCTCCTTGTACTACCACTGTACACTGATGTTCATCACTGGCAGAAGGTGTATCTTGGAGACTTGGGACGATGTCCAGTATGAGGCGTACCGTATGAGGCGTCGCAGGGCCCATCTCGCCCTCGCAGCATGGCATACTATGATACTATCACAATATTTTCTTCTATTTATTTTGTGTGTTTCATCAACTAGTGCCACTATAATGTGATCACGCTTTTTCATTATCTGTGCAAACAGGGTTATTCAGCTGCATTTTGATGGAACTGCACAAATGTACGTATGGAATCGGCATATATGCAGAGTGCGAGGTGGTTTTGCAATGGAGAAGATCAGAAGAGGGAGAGGCGAGACAGTGGTTTTGGAATGGAGATGATGGAGAGGAGAGGAGGTGGTTTTGCAATGGAGAAGAGGGAGAGGAGCGTGTGGCAGGGATTTAGGATTGGACGAGAGGGCCGGCACGCTGTGACTGGATCAAAATCAAAATCAATTTACCCTTCAATTAAGAAAGCGACCCCACATTAACTAGTCTCCCTTTTACTCTGGGTCATAATTGACCATGATTTTTGCACATAAAATATATGTTATACATTTCAAAAATAATATAATTTGAAAGTACATTCAGATACGAACCAAATGATACAATTTTTGGTGACATGCATTCACATTTTGCTTGTCAAATACAGTACGTGGTCAAACTTTGACCCAAAATACGCAAAACAACAACAAAATACTTCCAAGACCAGCGCCGCTCTTCCGCTCTTCTCCTCTTAAACCACCGCCGCTCCTCTCCTGCTCCAATCTAAATGCAGCCCCACTCCTCTCCTCATCCATTTCAAAACCACCTCCCCTCCTCTCCTGTTCCAGTCCAAAACCAGTGTCGCTCCTCTCCCGTTCTAATCCAAAACCAACCCTGCTCCTCTCCTCTTCCATTCAAAAACCACCGCCGGCGAGTGAAGGTGCTGTGGAGAAGTAGATCGATGGAGGAGTACAACCGACACGTGAGGATCGCAGACGGCGACCCTGTGAAGCTAGCTAGGATGTTGGAGATACAGTCTTGGTTTGACAACAAGGACCAACTAGCGGCGACGGTGACATCCATGGCCAAATATCTGCAACAGAGTGAAAAGGCGGAGATACTCCCGGAGGGATTCGCGCCGGAGTACATAGAGCTGCTCCTCTAGGTCATGGAGCAAACAGATTCACCGAATCCGATCGTGAGGGAGCGGTGGTGGAAGTATCGATCCTAGATGGAGCATCCACCAGAGATTGAAGGATCGAGTATCTACAGGGTGCCGTTTGTGAGGGTGTCCTGCCGGAGCGAGCCGGTGGAGTCTTCGTCGACCGAACCCAACTGCAAGAGGAGAAAAGCAGTTGGCCCGACGACGCTTCCCCGCCATCATCTCCCTCGCTGTTCACATCGTCTCACGGGGCGGCTGTCTGCCATCGAGGAATAGGAGGGGGATGCCCCCCCCAGCCCAATAGTTGGGCAGGTTGTGAATTGTTAGGAGGAGCTTAGGGTTGTCAATATTTGCAAGTTGTGAATTGTGTTTTGTGTTGTGTATTTTGAGAGTACTTTCAGATATGAATGTCTTTTGAATTTCAGATTTGCAGTATTGAGCATATGAAGTATTTTATGAATTCTAGAGATCTATTTTTAGCACTTAAAAAATGTAGTTTCATAGGAGTATAAAAGTCCAGACAATGTAATTCTCGGAGAAGAAACTGCAAGTTCAGTTTCAGATAAGAAACTGCAACTTTTAGAGGCAGAGCATTTATATTAACACAGCCTTTTCAAACAGGGTTAACATCATGTTGGAAGTTTTATTCATGGTCGAAAATGGAACTACCAGCCAGTTAACATCATGCTGATCAACATTCATGCAAAGCACATCTTCATATGATGCACAGTCAAAATGCCCACACAATGTCGAGTGTGCGAAACACAGAGAAAACGAGGGACGAAGTTTTGGCAAGTGTTGGATGTGATTTTGGGCTGCCCCGTCTAGGCTTTCATTTTTAACATGTGCAGCCCACAACCTCGGATGGCAGGTTCATAGGCATGTTTGTATTTTCTTAGGGCCGTTATGTATCGACCGGCCTATGGACCTCCCATCCGAGGTTTTATTTTTGGCAGCCCAGTTTATGTATTTTTTTGAAGAAAACGCAGAGGTCTATTCTATTTTTCTATATAAGAATAGGAACGCCACGTCCAACTTATGTTTCCCTTCTAACTATATTATATATATTTAAATTATTTTATATGTTATTATATATTATTTTTATTGTCATAATATATTTAACAGAAACTTACATATGTAAGAAAACAATATCCCACATCTTATTAACTTATAAAAATATAAAATCTTGGATTGTTTTGGCATGAAAATCCTAGTGATTGTGTACAAAAGCTTGGTAAGATTTAAGGACGAATGTAATAATATCACTTATTATTTAAATATATTTATAACAAAATGCTCAGCCCCTTTTTATTTTTTGATAACATTGCTGGCCCAACCCAACAATATAATTAGAATCAGCCCAGCAAAATCGTGTATTTCGAGAAAGTGCAAATGGCCTGTAATTTTTAGGAAATAAAATAAATGGGCCGCATGGACGCTACATTATTTGTTCACCCAGCCCAGCTAATGATTGTAATTCAAAAAAAGATCAAATTGACTGTAAATTCTACCGTGCAAAAAAAGACTACAAATTCTGAAAAATGGGTTGAATACGTACCACATTTTTGGAGGCTGAAATGTGGGCCAATAGGTCGAAGCCAATGCAAGTCGTTGTCAATTTAGTCAACAAATGATTCTGACATGTTAGCCGTTGGATTTACATCCAACGACCGGCATCCATCTTTAATCTCTCGTCTTCTTACTCCAGCGCCGCCGGGACCACCTCCCGCCTCCTGCTGCTAGCAGCTCTGCTTAGCACGCTTCGCTATGAAGCGCTACTCCACCGTTGGCCAGGCTATCCCTCCACCCCTCCACACCTCCTGTTCTTCTCCATCGACTGCCGAACCACACCGCACTAGAACCAGTTAACCCTTGTACACCTCTCCGTCTGCGACTCTACTCCCGCGTCTTCCCATCTCCGGCTCGTTGCTGTCCGGGGCCTCGCCGTCATCCACCACCTTGGATGCGCTCGGCGCGGCGTGGTCAACGTGGTCAACGATCGACACCATCGGAAGTAGACTGTGTGTGGAGAGGCTGACAGCTAGGTCCATTGCCGCACACGAGGAAATGCCACCTTATTACGCGCAAAATAATGATTCCTCCACCTGACATCTGGGACCCACCGGAAGGGCCTCTGTATTTGCGAAAATAACGTGCCCCCTCCTGACATGTCAGACCCACCAGCTATCTTCGCACGCAAGGAAGTTCCTCCTTATTACGCACAAAAAAAATGAATACTCCCCCTGCCAGCTGGAACCCAGCATAGTGGGAGGCTGACTTGTGGGCCTACCAAGTTGACAGGGACGGAGGGCTTTGTCAACTTAGTCAATATGAACGATTCTAGCTCCTGTTACTGTACGATGTTCATCCAACGGCCGTAGTGCTTCTTCAACCTCTGGTCTTCTTGCTCTAGCCGCCCAAACCAGCGTCGGTCGTGTCGCGTGCTCCTGCCTCCCGTAGCCGGCTGTGATGCCGCGGAGGCCTCACCGCCCCCTACTACTCCCACCGCTGGCCAGGCCATCCCTCTACTCACCCACACCCCCTGTTATTCTGCAGCAACAGCAGCCTCACACCGCAGACAAACCAGTGAACCCTCGTATTCCTCTTCGCATGGGCATCCACTGATGCGTCTTCCCCGGCTCCGAGTCGTCCCCTTCCTAGTCCTCGTCGTCGTCCACCGCCGTGGTGCTCTCGGCACGGTGTGGTCAACATGGTCAAGGAACGACTTCCATCGGACGTGGACTGTACATGGAGAGGCTGACAGGTGGGTCCACGGCCGCAGCAAGGATGTGCCTCCTTATTACGCGCAAAATAATGATTCCTCCACCTGACAGCGGGGACCCACCGGACGGGCCATCGTATTTCGCAAAAAAAAACGTTTTCCCTTGACTGCTGGGACCCGCCAGCTACATCTTCGCATGCAAGGAAGTGCGTCCGAGCAAAAAACACCATTCGCCCCCTGACTGCTGGGACCCACCAGCTACATCTTCGCACGCAAGGAAGTGCCTGACAGTCGGGACCCGCCTGGTCGAAGCGTACGTAGCGTTGTCATTCTGGTCGCGAACGTGTATGTACATATATACTGGTGGATGTAGAGGCACGCACGTAGCATGTACACGTACGTACAACGGCCAGGGTGCAAGAAAGAAAATACGGCCACGTATGTGTACATACGGGCGGGGTCCCGAATGCCTACTCGCGCATACGTACGGCGAGGGCTCGTGTACGTGGCTGGGTCGGAACGGAGAAACAACATCGTCGTCGTGTTCATGGGGAGGCAACGGAATGCGTTGTGTTCATCGGGAGGCAACAGAATGCGTCATGTTCATCGGGAGGCAACGGAATGCGTCGTGTTCATCGGGAGGCTACGGAACGCATGGGAGCCAACTGGCTGGGTCGGAACAGAATACGTGGTCGTGTTCATCTGGAGGGCTTGGACGGAACAGGCGATGGAAACAAGGCCTGGCGTACCACAGAACGGAGGAAACGGCCTTGTGTTCGACCGACCACGTTCGAAACGGGATCCTGTTCATCGGGAGGGGTCTGGCGTACCGCAAAACGGACTAAACAGACCTCCTATGGTCGAAACGGGGGTCCTGTTGATTGGGAGGGGTGTGGCGTACCGCAAAACGGAGGAAACAGACCTCCTACGGTCGAAACGGGGTCCTGTTGATTGGGAGGGGTGTGGCGTACCACAAAACGGACGAAACGGACCTCCTATGGTCGAAACGGGGGTTCTGTTCATCGGGAGAGGTGTGGCGTACCGCAAAACGGGACTCCACGGGATACTGTTCATCTCCACCGTCGACCTCCTCCAGCCTCCACGGGCTCCTGTTCATCCAGCCTCCACCGCGTGCTACTCCACCGGCTACTGTTCAACCACCCCTCCACCGTCTACTGTTCATCAAGCCCTCCACACCACGGGGTCCTGTTCAACCACCCCTCCATAGGCACCCCTCCACCGTCTATTGTTCATCCAGGCCTCCATCACACCACGGGGTCCTGTTCATCCAGAGGCAACGCCACCGCTCACTGTTCATCCAACCCCCCCCCCCCCCCCCCCCCCCCCCCCCCCCCCCCCCCCCCCCCCCCCCCATGTGCTGCAAGGCGATTAAGTTGGGTAACGCCAGGGTTTTCCCAGTCACGACGTTGTAAAACGACGGCCAGTGAATTGTAATACGACTCACTATAGGGCGAATTCGAGCTCGGTACCCGGGGATCGTGTTCAGTTAACAGCCATCGATCGATCGCTCGGGTTCAGTAACACGTAGCATGCAGTGCAATCGCTCGGGTTTAGTTAGAGCCCAACGCCTCGCTCGGGTTCAGTTAGAGCCAACGGCTCGCACACGCGCGCGTACGTGTATGAGAGAAACGCGCATCGCTCGGCCCTCGACCTCCCACTGTAACCGGGAACTCCCCGAAATTATCCTCGCCCTCGCTTCTACCACGGTTTTTTTCCATCATGGATGGCCCAAAGAATGTCATGCAGCTGCGTCTCCGGCCCGCCCAGGACGAAAAGCCCATTTTCTGTCATGATTTTTTGTCATAGAAGTAGGAGCCCACCACATCTATGATGATACCGGGTTTTTTCACAATTATCGTCATAGAAGTGTCATATGTATGACAGGAAAAAAATTCATTCGGCCCAAAATGTCACGAATGTGTCTTTTTTTGTAGTGTTAGTGCGTATAGGCCAGTGGCCAGACTCAGATCAAATACCCCGATCTCGTTAAGCGTGTTATTTTGAAATAACCGCAGACGCCGACCAGGGCCAGGCCCACCTCTCTCCTAGGTGGTCTCAACCTATCATGTCACTCCGCCACAAAGGTTCACTCAGAGGGCCGTCGGGACAAACGTCCTTTCGGACTCAATCCGTCAATCACTCGCGGGTACTCTACGAGCAAACCCGACTTTAGTCACCACATGTATCATGTATAAAGTATATAGTATATACCCGTGATCACCTCCCGAGTGATCACGGCCCGATAGTATAGCATGGCAGACGGACAAGAATGTAGGGCCACTGATGATAAACTAGCATCCTATACTAAGCATTAGGGTTGCAGGTAAAGGTAACAACAGTAGTAGCAAGGACATGCTATGCATCAGGATAGGTTTAACGGAAAGCAGTAACATGCTACACTACTCTAATGCAAGAAGTAGAGAGAAGAGTAGGCGATATCTGGTGATCAAAGGGGGGGGCTTGCCTGGTTGCTCTGGCAAGAAGGAGGGGTCATCTTCGATGTAGTCGAACACACGGACATCGGCAGCGGTCTCGGAGTCTACCGAAAATGAGTAACGGAGGGGGAACACAACAAATAACAGAGCAATCAAATGTAACGCAAAGCAAGACGCGGAAATACGTTGTGCTAGGGGTGACCTAACATAGGGATAGGCGATACCGGCGAATGGGGGGGACATTTGGAAAAGTATTCCGGGTGTTTCGCGTTCTCGGGCAGATGAACCGAAGGGGGAAAGTTGCATGTTCTCTATGCTAGGGATGTGTGACGGACGAACGGACTGCGTATCCGAATTCGTCTCGACGTTCTAAGCAACTTTCATATATAAAACTTTTCCATCCGAGTTCTGGATTATTTTATACGATTTTTCAAAGATTTAAACAATATTCTAAAATTATTATTAATTCAAAAATAAATTGTTAAATTGCTAAGGTACACAGAGAGTGTACCCAGTAGTGGCATGGAGAGGCTGACATGTAGGCCTGGTCAACTGCTGACTCAGCAGCTGACTGGTCAAAGTGTTGACTGGGTCCACCTGTCATAGACTGATATTTTAACCAAAGTACTAAAAAGGTTTATTTAGCAAGGGGACCCACAAGACATACTCTAATTAGTATCTAATAAAGTTACCACTAATACCTAATTAGATTAATTAAACGGCCAGCCACATGTGGCAGTGGCACAACCGGCTATGCCCATGGCTGTGTTGCCATGGCCATCATGCACTTGGTTGTGCACACACAGGCACACGGCCATGGCCAGCACGCACACGAGGTGCATGGACAGCAGCAAGCATGCGCTAGCGCGGGCAACATGGAGCAGCAGAGCTAGTGGCTAGGAACAGCAGCAGAGCAGGAGCAAGACGCGGCGCAGCAGGAGGCAAGCAGCCAAGGCAGCGGCGGCGGCGCCAGCAACGACAAAGCTGCAGTAGCAGAGAAGCAGGAGAGAAGAGCAGTCGCGGCATGGGTTGCAGCAGGCAGCAGTAACGAGCACAAACAACAGCGGCAGCAGCACTCGGGCATGGCCGAGCGGGCGTGGCGTGCGCGTGGACGGCCCGGGGGAGCAGCGGGCAACGGCGGGATGTACGCAGACGGCTCGGGTCGCGTGACGGCGGGCGAGCAGCGGGGGGGGGGGGGGGGGGGGGGGGGGGGGGGGGGGGGGGGGGGGGGGGGGGGGGGGGGGGGGGGGGTCGCCAGCAGGCGGCTGTAGCGACAGCAGGCAGCAATGCAACAAGGTAGAGCAGGGGCAGCAGTGGAAGCATCGCAAGGACCAATAGGAGCACGTACGCGGACATTGAACTACAGCCATGGCGGCCACCGGCTCGTACATGCGACTACGACGACGGATCGAGACCGGGGTAAGGGGGATTCGGAGGAGGAGATCATTGGGGAGGCGCAAGGGGGCCCGGTGACGGCTTAGTAGCTGCAGGCTCCCCGGAATCGCCGAGATTTGCCGGCGACCCGAGGAAGAAGAGGACGACATCGAGGGCGATGCAGGGGCTCCCAACTCCAACACACTGTTGCCGATGACGAGGGAGTAAACGGAGGGGCCGGTGGACGTGGTGGATTGCTGCGGGGTGCTCGGTGGCTATGCGGGCGGCGAACCCGTGGCGACGGTGGCGACGGTTTCCTCCAGATCGAGAAGAGGGGCCAGAGCGAATCTGAGAGGGGGAGGGAGATGGGGGATTTGGGGGCTAGGGTTTCGGGGAGGAAGGAGGGGCGTCGGGGTCTTGTAGACGACAGGGGAGGCCATGGATGGCCGGCACCTGGCTGGGGCGCCATGGATGGCCTCCACGATCCCCTGTTCTCTCCTGTAGCGGGAGGAACAGGATGGGTGGGGGGAGTTGGGCTATTGGGCCAGCAGGCCATCTGGGCCAAGTGCCCGGGGGAGGGACCTTTCTCTTTTGTTTCTCTTTTGGTTTCTCCTTTTCCTTTTCTGTATCTAATTAGCTACTGATTTGTATTCAAATGAGTGACCAAATGAATTTAGTTGAATGTTAAACTTAACATATAATTCAGGCACAACATTGTAGTGTTGCATAAAAAACTTCAGAGCCAAAGGAATTGTTCAGGCATTTTTAGAAATTGAAAAGGCCAATTAATATGTTGCTGGGCCACTTATATTTTCCTAGGGATTAAAGGGCGAGCCAAATGATGTTGGTTGCCACATGATAATTAGCTAGTGAATATCTGCAACCCAACGAACATTTTTGTTTTGTTTGAAGGAATAACAATTTGACTTGTTTTGGAAGTTGAATTTGATTCGTGTTTGAACCAAAGTAAGATTAGCAACAGTAATTGCGATGACTCGTCACCATTAACATGGGATTACTGTAGCTTAATTATCTGGGCGTTACAATGAAGAAGAAAGATTATTGAAAACCCTGAAGAAGCACCGTGCTGCTATTGGATATACTCTTGATGATCTTAAGGGCATTAGTCCCACTC
Source organism: Triticum urartu (assembly GCF_003073215.2). NCBI lineage: Eukaryota > Viridiplantae > Streptophyta > Magnoliopsida > Poales > Poaceae > Triticum > Triticum urartu. Next base: position 454,301,304 of record NC_053028.1, read on the forward strand.
TCTGTCAACACAAAATAAATTTGGAGGAAGATGCTAAACCAGTTCGTGATCATCAACGACAGCTGAATTCTAAGATGAAGGAAGTGGTAAGAAAGGAAATACTAAAGCTTCTTGAGGTAGTTATAATTTATCTCGTTGCTAATAGTCAGTGGGTATGTCCTGTCCATTGCGCCCCTAAGAAGGGAGGTATTACTGTCGTTCCTAATGATAAAGATGAGTTGATCCCGCAAAGAATTATTACAGGTTATAGGATGGTAATTGATTTCCGCAAATTAAATAAAGCTACTAAAAAAAGATCATTACCCCTTACCTTTTATCGATCAAATGCTAGAAAGATTATCCAAACATACACATTTTGCTTTCTAGATGGTTATTCTGGTTTCTCTCAAATACCTGTGTCAGCCAATGATCAATCAAAGACTACTTTTACTTGCCCTTTTGGTACTTTTGCTTATAGACGTATGCCTTTTGGTTTATGTAATGCACCTGCTACCTTTCAAAGATGCATGATGGCTATATTCTCTGACTTTTGTGAAAAGATTTGTGAGGTTTTCATGGACGATTTTTCCGTCTATGGATCCTCTTTTGATGATTGCTTAAGCAATGTTGATCGATTTTTGCAGAGAAGTGAAGAAACTAATCTTGTCTTGAATTGGGAAAATTGCCACTTTATGGTTAATGAAGGTATTGTCTTGGGGCATAAAGTTTCCGAAAGAGGTATTGAAGTTGGTAAAGCCAAGGTTGATGCTATTGAAAAGATGCCATTTCCCAAGGACATCAAAGGTATAAGAAGTTTCCTTGGTCATGCCGGTTTTTATAGGAGGTTCATTGTTCATTAAAGACTTCTCAAAAATTTCTCGGCCTCTGACTAATTTATTACAAAAAGATATACCATTTGTTTTCGATGATGATTGCGTAGAAGCATTTGAAATACTTAAGAAAGCATTAATCTCTGCACCTATTGTTCAGCCACCTGATTGGAATTTACCTTTTGAAATCATGTGTGATGCTAGTGATTATGCTGTAGGTGCTGTTCTAGGGCAAAGAGTTGATAAGAAACTAAATGTTATTCAATATGCTAGTAAAACTCTAGACAATGCTCAGAGAAATTATGCTACTACTGAAAAAGAATTCTTAGCAGTTGTATTTGCATGTGATAAGTTCAGACCTTATATTGTTGATTCTAAAGTAACTATTCACACGGATCATGCTGCTATTAAATATCTTATGGAAAAGAAAGATGCTAAACCTAGACTTATTAGATGGGTTCTCTTGCTACAAGAATTTTATTTGCATATCATTGATAGAAACGGAGCTGAGAACCCCGTTGCAGACAACTTTTCTAGGTTAGAAAATGTTCTTGATGACCCACTAACTATTGATGATAGCTTTCCTGATGAACAATTAAATGTCATAAATGCTTCTCATACTGCTCCATGGTATGCTGATTATGTTAATTATATTGTTGCTAAATTTATACCACCTAGTTTCACATACCAGCAAAAGAAAAAGTTCTTCTATGATTTGAGACATTACTTTTGGGATGACCCACATCTTTATAAAGAAGGAGTAAATGGTGTTATTAGACGTTGTGTACCTGAGCATGAACAGGAATAGATCCTACGCAAGTGTCACTCCGAAGCTTATGGAGGACACCACGCTGGAGATAGAACGGCACATAAGGTATTGCAATCCGGTTTTTATTGGCCTACTCTCTTCAAGGATGCCCGTAAGTTTGTCTTATCTTGTGATGAATGTCAAAGAATTAGTAATATTAGTAGACGTCAAGAAATGCCTATGAATTATTCACTTGTTATTGAACCATTTGATGTTTGGGGCTTTGATTATATGGGACCTTTTCCTGCCTCTAATGGATATACACATATTTTAGTTGATGTTGATTACGTTACTAAGTGGGTAGAAGCTATTCCAACTAGTAGTGTTGATCATAACACTTCTATTAAAATGCTTAAAGAAGTTTATTTTCCGAGGTTTGGAGTCCCTAGATATTTAATGACTGATGGTGGTTCACATTTTATTCATGGTGCTTTCCGTAAAATGCTTGCTAAATATGATGTTAATCATAGAATTGCATCTCCTTATCACCCATAGTCTAGTGGTCAAGTAGAATTGAGTAATAGAGAGCTCAAATTAATTTTTCAAAAGACTGTTAATAGATCTAGAAAGAATTGGTCCAAGAAACTTGATGATGCATTATGGGCCTATAGAACTGCATATAAAAATCCTATGGGTATGTCTCCGTATAAAATGGTTTATGGAAAAGCATGTCACTTACCTCTAGAACTAGAACATAAGGCATATTGGGCTATTAAAGAGCTCGATTATGATTTCAAACTTGCCGGTGAGAAGAGGTTATTTGATATTAGCTCACTTGATGAATGGAGAACCCAAGCCTATGAGAATGCCAAATTATTTAAAGAAAAAGTTAAAAGATTGCATGACAAAAGGATACAAAAGCGTGAGTTTAATGTAGGTGACTATGTATTGCTATACAACTCTCGTTTAGGATTTTTTGCAGGAAAACTTCTCTCTAAATGGGAAGGTCCTTACGTTATCGAGGAGGTCTATCGTTCCGGTGCCATAAAAATCAACAACTTCGAAGGCACAAATCCGAAGGTGGTGAACGGTCAAAGAATTAAACATTATATCTCAGGTAATCCTATAAATGTTGAAACCAATGTTATTGAAACCGTAACACCGGAGGAATACATAAGGGACACTTTTTGGAACATTTCAGACTCCGAAAAGGAATAGGTATGTGGTACGGTAAGTAAACCGACTCCAAAATAGTTCTAATGGCAATATTTCTCCGTTTTGGAATATTTAGAAAAATAGAAAAATAAGAAGCAGTCTGGGAAGGACACGAGGGCTCCACGAGGGTGGAGGGCGTGCCCCCTACCTCGTGGGAACCTCGTGTGCTCTCCGGACTCCGTTTTCTTACACGACACGTATTTTGGTCGGTAAAAATTCATTATATAACCTCCTGAAGGTTTTGACCACCGTATCATGCAAAAATCTCTTGTCTTTGTTTCGAGCTGTTTTCTGTCAGGGTTACCAAGGCCAGGCATTATGTCGTCTCCCTCCTCCTCCAACCATGAGGGCAATGATGCTTGACTAATGAAGATAGAGCTGAAGAGAGAAGAACCCATGGAGATCAATAAGGATGAAGGGATCAAGAAGACCACGGAGGACCAAGTTCCGGCGACATAAGACATCCTTCAACTTGATCAAAATCTTCTTACCCCAACTGAGATCGAAGCTTTCAAGATGATTGAGTTAGCTCGTATACAAAATAAGTATCTCACACGTGAAAATATTTTGTTGAAGGAGCATATCATCGCACTCAAAGGCATTATCCGCAAGTTAGAAGACCTCATACGCTCGATGTGTGACTATCCATCACCAACAACTCCACCTTCTTCACCAACAAAGGAGACATAATCACATGGGTATGGGCACTCCCCTTGGCAACTGCCAAGCTTGGGGGAGTGCCCTGGTATCGTATCACCATCACTTCTATCTTTACCGTTTTTCTTAGTTCGATCCTTTTGGTAATATTTTGATCTAGTAGAATAAAAGTTTTTTGTATGATCTAGTTGTGAGTTTTGCTTTATGATCCTTCTATGTAATCGAGTCCGTGGGTTATATATAATAAAGATTAGTGTTGAGTCAAGGGCTTGATTATTTTGCCATGATCTTGAGTGAATAAAAGAAAAGAGAAGAATAAAAAGAAACAAAGAGATCATATGGATCTTATGGAGAGTGATGAGCTCACATAGAAAGAGTATGATGAATAAAAGTTGTTGAGAGTTGACAAACATAGTTTTGGTCATCGTTGCAATTAATAGGAAGTAATAAAGAAAGAGAGGTCTTCACATATAAATATACTATCTTGGACATCTTTTATGATTGTGAGCACTCATTAAAATATGACATGCTAAAGAGTTGACGTTGGACAAGGAAGACAACGTAATGGGTTATGTTTTCTTGCATCTGAAATAAATTATATTGTCTTGGATCATCCAACATGATTGAGCTTGCCTTTCCCCCTCATGCTAGCCAAATTCATTGCACCAAGTAGAGATACTACTTGTGCTTCCAAACACCCTTAAACCAGTTTTGCCATGAGAGTCCACCATACCTACCTATGGATTGAATAAGATCCTTCAAGTAAGTTGTCATCGGTGCAAAGCAATAAAAATTGCTCTCTAAATATGTATGACTTATTAGTGTGGGAGAAAATAAGCTTTATACGATCGTGTGATATGGAACAAATAAAAGCGACAGACTGCATAATAAAGGTCCATATCACAAGTGGCAATATAAAGTGATGTTCTTTCGCATTAAGATTTTGTGCATCAAACCATAAAAGCGCATGACAACCTCTGCTTCCCTCTGCGAAGGGCCTATCTTTTACTTTTATCTCCTACCTTGCATAAGAGCCATGGTGATCTTCACCCTTCCTTTTTACATTTTATCTTTTGGCAAGCACAACATGTTGGAAAGATCCCGGTATATATGGCTAATTGGATGTGAGTTTTCATGAACTATTATTTTTGACATTACCCTTGAGGTAAAACGTTGGGAGGCAAAACTATAAGCCCCTATCTTTCTCTGTGTCCAATTAAAACTCCATACCCATAAGTATTGCGTGAGTGTTAGCAATTGTGAAAGACTATATGATAGTTGAGTATGTGGACTTGCTGAAAAGCTCTTATAATTGACTCTTTCCTATGTTATGATAAATTGCAATTGCTCCAATGATTGAGATTATAGTTTGTTAGTTTTCAATGAAGTCTATGATTCATACTTGAAATTATGATTGAATTATTACTCTAGCATAAGAGATCATATGACAATAATTATATAAGTTGCTGCTCTAAGAATGATCATGATGCCCTCATGTCCATATTTTATTTTTATCGACACCTCTATCTCTAAACATGTGGACATATTTTTCGATTTCGGCTTTCGCTTGAGGACAAGCAAGGTCTAAGCTTGGGGGAGTTGATACGTCCATTTTGCATCATGCTTTTATATCGATATTTATTGTATTATGGGCTGTTATTACACATTATGTCACAATACTTATGCCTATTCTCTCTTATTTTACAAGGTTTACATAAAGAGGGAGAATGCCGATAGCTGGGATTCTGGGTTGGAAAAGGAGCAAATATTAGAGACCTATTCTGCATAGCTCCAAAAGTCCTGAAACTTCACGGAAGACGTTTTCAAAAAATATAAAAAAATACTGAGTGCAAGAAGTTCACCAGGGGGGGCACACCCTGCCCACGAGGGTGGGGGGCGCGCCCCCTACCTCGTGGGCCCCCTGGTGGCCGTCCGATGGCCATCTTCTGCTATATGGAGTCTTTTGATGAGGAAAAAACCATAAGCCATCTTTCCGGACGAGACTCCGCCGCCACGAGGCGGAACCTTGGCAGAACCAATCTAGGGCTCTGGCGGAGCTGTTCTGCCGGGGAAACTTCCCTGCGGGAGGGGGAAATCATCGCCATCGTCATCACCAACGCTCCTCTCATCGGGAGAGGGCAATCTCCGTCAACATCTTCACCAGCACCATCTCCTCTCAAAACCCTAGTTCATCTCTTGTATCCAATTCTTGTCTCCAAGTCCGGGATTGGTACCTGTGGGTTGCTAGTAGTGTTAATTACTCCTTGTAGTTGATGCTAGTTGGTTTATTTGGTGGAAGATCATATGTTCAGATCCTATATGAATATTAATACCCCTCTGATTATGAACATGAATATGCTTTGTGAGTAGTTACGTTTGTTCCTGAGGACATGGGAGAAGTCTTGCTATTAGTAGTCATGTGAATTTGGTATTCGTTCGATATTTCGATGAGATGTATGTTGTCTCTCCTCTAGTGGTGTTATGTGAATGTCGACTACATAACACTTCACCATTATTTGGGCCTAGAGGAATGCATTGAGAAGTAATAAGTAGATGATGGGTTGCTAAGTGACAGAAGCTTAAACCCTAGTTTATGCGTTGCTTCGTAAGGGGCTGATTTGGATCCATATGTTTCATGCTATGGTTAGGTTTACCTTAATACTTTTGTTGTATTTGCGGATGCTTGCAATAGAGGTTAATCATAAGTGGTATGCTTGTCCAAGTAAGGGCAGCACCCAAGCACCGGTCCACCCACATACCAAATTATCAAAGTACCGAATGCGAATCATATGAACGTGATGAAAACTAGCTTGACGATATTCCCATGTGTCCTCAGGAGCGCTTTACATCATATAAGAGTTTGTCCAGGCTTGTCCTTTGCTACAAAAAGGATTGGGCCACCTTGCTGCACCTTAGTTACTTTTGTTACTTGTTACTCGTTACAAATTATCCTATCACAAAACTATCCGTTACCTATTATTTCAGTGCTTGCAGAGAATACCTTGCTGAAAACCACTTATCATTTCCTTCTGCTCCTCGTTGGGTTCGACACTCTTACTTATCAAAAGGACTACGATAGATCCCCTATACTTGTGGGTCATCAAACACCATTAATGCTAAAATTGACTGTGAGAAGCAAACTGTCGGTGTTAGTTTTGGTGATGAGTCTCATGAGTTTAATTTTTCCAAGTTTAGTAGAAAGCTTCATGAAAAATAATTGCCTAGTAAAGATGAATTAATTGGTCTTGCTTCTATTGTTGTACCACCTACTGATCCATTAGAATAATATTTGCTAGACCATGAAAATGATTTACATATGCATGAAAGAAATGAAATAGATACAATTTTCTTTGAACAACCTCCTCTGCTTAAACACAATTTACCTATTGAAACTCTAGGAGGACCTCCTCAACCTAAAGGTGATCCTGTGTTTGAATTAAAACAATTTCCAGACACTTTGAAATATGCTTATCTTGATGAAAAGAAGATATATCCTATTATTATTAGTGCTAACCTTTCAGAACATGAAGAAGAAAGATTATTGAAAGTTTTAAGGAAGCACCGAGCTGCTATTGGATATACTCTTGATGATTTAAAGGGCATTAGTCCCACTCTATGTCAGCACAAAATTGATATGGAACCTGATGCTAATCCCGTTGTTGATCACCAACGTCGGTTAAATTCAAAAATGAAGGAAGTGGTAAGAATGGAAATCTTAAAACTTCTGGAAGTAGGTATAATCTATCCTATAGCTGATAGTAGATGGGTAAGTCCCGTTCATTGTGTCCCTAAGAAAGGAGGTATAACTGTTGTTCCTAATGATAAGAATGAACTTATTCCACAAAGAATTGTTACAGGCTATAGAATGGTAATTGATTTTAGAAAATTAAACAAAGCAACTAGAAAAGATCATTACCCTCTGCCTTTTATTGGTCAAATGCTTGAAAGATTGTCTAAGCACGCACACTTTTGCTTCCTTGATGGATATTCTATTTTTTTCAGAAATACATGTTTCTTAACCTGATCAAGAAAAGACCACTTTTACTTGTCCCTTTGGAACCTATGCTTATAGACGTATGCCTTTCGGTTTATGTAATGCACCTGCTACCTTTCAAAGATGTATGACTGTTATATTCTCTGACTTTTGTGAAAAGATTGTTGAGATTTTCATGGATGACTTCTCTGTTTATGGGAAGTCTTTTGATGATTGTTTAAGCAATCTTGATCATGTTTTGCAGAGATGTGAACAAACAAATCTTGTCTTGAATTGGGAGAAGTGCCACTTTATGGTTAATGAAGGCATTGTCTTGGGTCATAAAATTTCTGAAAGAGGTATTGAAGTGGACAAAGCTAAGGTTGATGCAATTGACAAAATGTCATGTCCTAAAGATGTAAAAGGTATTCGTAGTTTCTTAGGTCATGCTGGTTTCTATAGGAGATTTATCAAAGACTTTTCTAAAATTTCTAGGCCTCTTGCTAATTGTTTGCGAAAGGACTTTTGTTTTTGATGATGATTGTTTAGAAGCCTTTCAAACATTCAAGAAAGCCTTAATTTCTGCACCTATCGTTCAACCACCTGATTGGAACTTTCCTTTTGAAATTATGTGTGATGCTAGTGATTATGTTGTTGGTGTTGTTCTAGGACAAAGAGTTGATACGAAATTGAATGTTATTCATTATGCAAGTAAAACTCTAGACAATGCTCAACGAAACTATGCTACTACTGAAAAAGAATTCTTAGCAGTGGTGTTTGCTTGTGATAAATTTAGACCTTATATTATTGATTCCAAAGTAATTGTTCACACCGGTCATGTTGCTATTAAATATCTTATGCAAAAGAAAGATGCTAAACCTAGACTTATTCGATGGGTTCTCTTGTTACAAGAATTTGATTTACATATCATTGATAGAAAAGAGCTGAGAACCCCGTAGCTGATAATTTATCTAGGCTTGAAAATGAGCCCGATGACCCACTACCTATTGATAATAGCTTTCCTGATGAGCAGTTAGCTACAATAAATGTTGCTCATAGTACTCCTTGGAATGCTGACTATGCTAATTACATTGTTGCTAAATATTTACCACCTAACTTTACATATCAACAAAAGAAAATTCTTCTATGATTTAAGACATTACTTTTGGGATGACCCACATCTTTATAAAAAACGAGTAGATGGTATTATTAGACGTTGTGTACCTGAGCATGAACAGGGACAAATCCTACGGAAATGTCACTCCGTATAGAACTGCTCATAAGGTATTGCAATCTGAATTTTATTGGCCTACTCTCTTCAAGGATGCCCATAAGTTCATCTTATCTTGTGATGAATGTCAAAGAATAGGTAATGTCGGTGAGCGTCAAGAAATGCCTATGAATTATTCACTTGCTGTTGAACCATTTGATGTTTGGGGATTTGATTACATGGGACCTTTTCCTTCCTCCAATGGGTATACACATATTTTGGTTGTTGTTGATTTTGTTACTAAATGGGTAGAAGCTATTCCAACTAGTAGTGTTGATCACAACACTTCTATTAACATGCTTAAGGAAGTTATTTTCCCAAGGTTTGGAGTCCCTAGATATTTAATGACTAATGGTAGTTCACACTTTATTCATGGTGATTTCCGTAAAATGCTTGCCAAGTATGATGTTAACCATAGAATTGCATCATCTTATCATCCTCAGTCTAGTGGTCAAATTGAACTTAGAAATAGAGAAATAAAATTAATTTTGCAAAAGATTGTCAGTAGGTCTAGGAAGAATTGGTCTAAGAAATTAGATGATGCACTTTGGGCTTATAGAACAGCATATAAAAATCATATGGGTATGTCTCCTTATAAAATGGTTTATGGAAAAGCTTGCCATTTGCCTCTTGAGTTAGAACATAAAGCATATTGGGCCATCAAAGAGCTCAACTATGATTTGAAACTTGCTGGTGAAAAGAGGTTATTCGATATTAGCTCATTAGATGAATGGATAACCCAAGCTTATGAAAATGCAAAATTATTCAAAGAAAAGGTTAAAAGATGGCATGACAAAAGAATCCAAAAACGCGAGTTTAAGGTCGGAGAATATGTTCTTTTGTACAACTCTCGTTTTAGATTCTTTGTAGGAAAATTCCTCTCAAAATGTGAAGGCCCCTGTGTTATCGAGGAGGTTTATCGGTCTAAAGCCATCAAAATAAATAATGCCGAAGGTACTAACCCAAAGGTTGTTAATGGGCAACGAATATATCTCAGGTACGCCCATTAATGATGAAAGTTATACTATCCAAACTATGACACCGGAAGAACACATGAAAGAGTCCTTCTGGAACACTCCAGAATTGTGAGAATAAGGAGGTACGTGATAGGTAAGTAAAAGTCCACAAAAATATTTGTTGTCAGTTTTGGAATATTTAGAAAAATAGGAAAATAAGAAACTACCGGGAAGCGTATTCGGGTGGGTTGTGCTCACCTGGGACACCTTCCGGACTCCGTTTTTCTTCCGTTTGCTTGTCCCCCAAGATAAAAAAAATCTATATATACTTCCTGAACCTTTTGATCACCGTATCGCGGAGAAATCCTCTATTCTCTTTTCTTACTATTTTTCTGTCAGATCCCATCTACCATGGGCACCTCAAGCTCCTCCAAGGACAAGTTCTTCAAGAACGTCATCAACCCATATCTGCGGGAGGTGGTACAGCACCCTTAGATTATCCAGATGCATGAGGGGGTGCTTCACCTTCGCGATGTGCCATGTCCCAAGGGGACGAGAACTGTGGAGGCCAGACTTGAAGCTATGGAGCAAGATGTCTTCCGGTGCAAGGGGATGGTGGAGCGTGGGCTCAATGCCAATCACCTCATGATCACGGACCTCTCTCGTGATCTCAAGGTGGATGGCAAGCTCATGGAGGACATCGTATTCACCCTCAACGAGCAAATCAACTTCCTCCAAAGATAGATCTATGATCCCCAAAACCAAGTCTTTGAATATGAGGCGAGGTTTAAAGGTATGAGTTTAGCTGCTAGTTGCAGGACCCGTGAGACTCATACCTCCTCTCATGATGGCGGACCACTGCCATGGAAATCCGAGGACAAGATCTCTTCACCACCACCTTCTTCTTCATCACCAAAGGAGAATTGAGTATCGGGTATGGGCACTCCCCTTGGCTTCCCCCAAGCTTGGGGGAGGTGCACCGGTATCGTATCATCCCACTATCTTTTTGCCTTTATTTATTTTAGTTCGATCTTTTGCTTTAGATGAATAAAAGTTTAGTTAGATCCTTTTTTTCAAGAGTTTGCTTAGTGATCTACCCTTGTAATCATGTGCAAGATATATAATAAAGTTTAATTTGAGTTTTTGCTTTCTTTACTTTCATGTTACAAAAAAAGTAAAAGAGAAAAGAAATAAATGAAAGAAAGGAAATAAATCAAAAAGATCATATACTGATCTTATGGTAGGTGATGACACCACATAAGGAAAAGTATAAGTAGGAAATTTTATTAGATATTGACAAACATATCATTAGTCAATGATGCAACTCATGAAAGAATTAATAAGGGAAGAGAAGATTCACATATAAATATACTATCGTAGAAATATTTTATGATTGTGAGCCCTCATCAAAATATTATATGCCAAAATTGTTGATGTTGGACAAGGAAGACAACTTAATGGTTTATGTTTGTTTATATTCACACAGAAGTCATATTGTCATGGATCCTTTAACATGTGGTGCTTGCCCCTATCTTTGTTAGCCAAAAATTCCGTACTAAGTAGAGATACTACTTGTGTATCCAAAAACCCTTAAACCCAAATCTTATTTTCAAGTGTTCACCATACCTACCTAGGGATTGATCAAGATCACTCAAGTAAGTTGTCATCGGTGCAAAAAGGCAATAAAAATTGCTTCTAAAAGTGTGAGATCATTTAGTGTAAGAGAAAATTGAGCGTTACACGAACTTGTGATGGTGAAGAATAAAAGCGACAGACTGCATAATAAAGGTCACTATCACAAGGGGCAATGCAATGTGATGTTCTTTTGCACTAAGGGGTTGAGCATACAAATAAATAAGCACATGAAAACATTTGCTTCCCTCTGCGAAGGGCCTATCTTTTACTTTTATGTATTTACTTTTTTGCAAAGAGTCAAAGTCTTCCTTCTATTCCTTTTTATTTTTCTCCTTTGGCAAGCATCTTGTGGTGAGGAAAGATCTAGGCACATATGTCCAGTTGAATATAGATAGCATGAGTTATTATTGTTGACATCACCCTTGAGGTGAATACGTTGGGAGTCGAAACTATAAGCCCCTATCTTTCTATGTGTCCGGTTGAAACATTTTGCTCATGTGTACGCGGTGAGTGTTAGCAATCATAGAAGACTATATGATGGTTGAGTATGTGGACTTCCCTAAAGGCTCCGATACATGACCCTTCCTGAAAAGATGATGAATTGTAGTTGCAAAGTTGACTGAGAACATTGTTTGTTGGTTTCTAATAGAGTTTTTGCTTTATACTTCAATAGTGTGATCAATTGTCACTTATTCATGAGAAGTCTATGATAAATGTTCTATGATATGAGTCTTATGTTTAAGTTTGTTGTTGTTATAATAATGAACATGATGCTTCTATGTCCGTATTTTGTTTTTATCGACACCCCTCTCTCTAAGTATGTGGACATGTTTTTTGATTTTGGTTTTCGCTTGAGGACAAGCGAGGTCTAAGCTAGGGGGAGTTGATACGTCCATTTTGCATCATGTTTTCTTACTATTATTTATGATGTTTTTATCCATAATAATGCTTTTTGGAGTAATTCTAATGCCTTCTCTCTCATAATGTGCAAGGTACAGACAAAGAGGGAGAATTCCGGCAGTTGGAAATCTGGACCTGGAAAAGCTACGTCAGGCCACCTATTCTGCACAACTCCAAACAAGCTGAAACTTCACAGGTATTTTTTATCAAATATATGAGGAATATTGGAGCAAATAAATACTAGAGGGGGCCCACCAGGTGGGCACAACCCACCTGGGCGCGCCCTGGTGGGTTGTGCTCACCCAGGCCCACCTCCGGTTCCCATCTTCTGGTATGTAAGTCATTTTGACCTAGAAAGAATCAGGAGAGGAATTTCGGGACGGAGCGTCGCCGTCTCGAGGCAAACTTGGGTAGGAGCACTTTTGCCCTCCGGCGGAGCGATTCCGCCGGGGGAACTTCCCACCCGGAGGGGGAAATCATCGTCATCATCATCACCAACAACTCTCCCATCTTGGGGAGGGCAATCTCCATCAACATCTTCAACAACACCATCTCATCTCAAACCCTAGTTCATCTCTTGTGTTCAATCTTATTACCGGAACTATAGATTGGTGCTTGTGGGTGACTAGTAGTGTTGATTACATCTTGTAGTTGATTACTATATGGTTTATTTGGTGGAAGACTATATGTTCAGATCCAATATGCTATTTTAATACCCCTCTGATCTTGAGCATGATTATCATTTGTGAGTAGTTACTTTTGTTCTTGAGGTCACGGGAGAAATCATGCTGCAAGTAATCATGTGAGCTTGATATGTGTTCGATATTTTGATAGTATGTATGTTGTGATTCCCTTAGTGGTGTCATGTGAACATCGACTACATGACACTTCACCATATTTGGGCCTAAGGGAATGCATTGTGGAGTAGAATGATGGGTTGCGAGAGTGAGAGAAAGTTAAACCCCAGTTTATGCGCTATTCCGTAAGGGACCGATTGGATCCAAAAGTTTAATGCTATGGTTAGAATTTATTCTTAATACTTTTCTCGTAGTTGCGGATGCTTGCGGGAGGGTTAATCATAAGTAGGAGGTTTGTTCAAGTAAGAACAACACCTAAGGACCGGTCCACCCACATATCAAATTATCAAAGTACTGAACACGAATTAAGCCAACATGATGAAAGTGACTAGATGAAAATCCCGTGTACCCTCAAGAATGCTTTGCTTATCATAAGAGACCATTTTGGCCTGTCCTTTGACTCAAAAGGATTAGGCTACCTTGCTGCACTTTTGTTACTACTATCGTTACCTTCTCGGTACAAATTATCCTGCTATCAAACTACTCTGCTATTTACAATTTCAGCACTTGTAGACATTACCTTGCTGAAAACCACTTGTCATTTCCTTCCGCTCCTCGTTGGGTTCGACACTCTTACTTATTGAAAAGAGCTACAATTGATACCCTATACTTGTGGGTCATCAGGCGCCACGATGTAGAACCTCAGCATCCCCATCACCACCGATGTCAACGCCACCCAGTCCCGGCCCCAGCTTGACGAGGAGTTCAAGCGCCTTCTGGATGAGGCCACGACAAATTGGGGGAATCGTTTGAACATCATAGGAGCTCTCGGCAAAAAAGACAAATTGGGGGTCTGTAAAAAATTTACTGTCAATGTACTATTTTGGCCTGATTTGCCTTTTTTGCTAAAAGTTGCTGTGATGTCCAAATGACTTGAAATTTTGAGCGGGCCTCACGCATCAAATTTCTACCGCACAATTTTTTTTGGAATTTTTTGATTTTTGTTTGAACTTTTTACGAATTTTTGTCTAACTGGGTGCAGATGAGCCTGGGCACCAAAATGCCCTACTCCACTATAGGAGGTACTGTAAGCAGTGTATATCACATATTGGATATTTCTCCTTGTGGTATTCATTTTGTATTACACAAAGCAGTCAATGCACAAGGAGCCACACCAGCAATCTAGGTGGTCGTTCAGTGGCTAATTTTGGTTTCGCGGCTCACATTCTTCTAGCTCTCGGGTGTGCATCTATGCACCTTGATGTAGCGGTGTCTTTTGATCCAAGGCGAGAGGGTAGGGTTCCCCTTCAGTGCTAGAGAAGGAAGGTGTTGAGATCACTCCAACCCCAAGGAGCTTTCTAGATCACAATTCCCCTATGAAGGTCGGTTGTGCCTTGCTTTGCTTCTACAACCAAGATTTCTTCAGTGAAAATGTGTGGCGAGCAACATATTTAGCAAGATGTGCTCTTTGTTTTCTTTGCTTAGATTCTTATTAAGGATGTAGTGCAGTGCTTTCCAGTAAATCCCTTTGTATCGGATCGGTCATTGTAGTTTCATGGATGTTTTGTAATTCCTGATTGGTTGATGGCTTTGTTAATTAAAAGTCGAACTCGAGCCTTTATCTAAAATAAATAAATAAGGATCCACATGGTTGACAAACATGACCCAACTCATTTACTAGGAGTATGCCTCGTTTACTAAGCACAAGTGGTAAACGTTAACTACATCCGAAGCCTACACCTAGACCATACTTATGCCAGCTCTCTGCCTCTCTCCACCCAACATTTTAAGATTTGAAAAGGGTGGTATTTTAGTGGCGCCATATGTTTTTTTGTTGTTGATGATTTACAACTATCGATTTCTACTGTTTTTTACTTCATTCTTTATAGTTCACTCGAATCATGAAAGATACAATTTGAATTCTAAAACACAACATTAGTGAAAAATCAATACATCAGTTAATAGAACATCAAGCAAAAATTTATGAAGTAATTTTTTTACACCCACATGAGTCAATAAGATTTGGTAGATACATGTAAACAACAACATCGGAATAGGAATGCCATCACAAACCAATGCCCCCGTACAATTAAAGAATTCCTCAATAACACTCTTTCCTCCGATGTTCCCACTTCCTGAAAAAAATAGAATCCAAATTCGTGGGAATTTCAACTTTAGGAATTTGACCATCCTCACTTTCTTCGATAAGAAACTGAGACATGATAGCAACTTCAAGCAAGCAAATAAGCAAACAAGCAAACGAAAATATTTTTGGTGTTTTTGTGAAAACGTTTTAGAAGTGGGGGAGATGAAAACGAGATGCAAATGACAAATGAAAGTAAGAAAAAGTAGATGATAGTTTATGTGAAGGTACTTGATAAGTTTGGGTGATGTCTCCCCAGCAACGGCGCCAGAAATTCTTCTTGCTACTTGTGAGCTGCGTTGGGATTTCCTCGAAGAGGAGAGGATGATGCAGTATAGTAGAGATAAGGTTTTCCCTCAGTTAAGAACCAAGGTTATCAATCTAGTAGGAGAACCACGCGAAACCTCATGAACAACACCTACACACAAAAGAGAAAATACTTGCACCCAATGCGATTAAGGGGGTTGCCAATCCCCTCGGCAGTTATTTGCAAGGATCAAATATGATAATGGTAGATAGATAAATAAAACACAAAATGAAAGAATGGTAAATAAATTACAGCAAGATATTTTTGGATTTTATATATGATAAAGATAGACTCCGGGGGCCATAGTTTTCACTAGAGGCTTCTTTCTCAAACAAAAAGCATACGGTGGGTAAACAAATTACTGTTGGGAAATTGATAGAAAAGCGCATAGTGAAAGCACAAGTGCTCCCTAGGTGGTTTTGATAATTGATGACAACATATCTCTTGTTGGACTAACATTTCGATCTAGCATGTTTCAGATAAGTTCAACAATGGAGTGGCATGGACTAAAGGTTGTGGGAACTCCTTCAAGACGCTAAGGACAAAGGATTGGCTAAAGCTTCAAGCTCAAGACTCATCATTTTACATTTTAGTGATCCAAGATCACATTGAGTCTTTAGGAAAAGCCAATACTATCAAGGAGGGATGAGGTGTTGCTTAATGAGCCTCTTGCTTCATGTGCTTAGTGATATGCTCCAAAACCCTCAGCTACTTTCCCACTTCCACATATGACCTAAACCCTAAGCCAAACTCGGTCCTACCGATTCTTCCTATCCGGCGCCACCGAGTTTCACTTGTCATAAGCCACTGCCAAACCCTAATCAGTTCGGTCTCACCGATGGGATCTCGGTCTCACCGAGATGGGCTTGTGCAAACTCTCTGTTACCCATCGCAATATTCTCGGTCCCACCGAGATATGCAATCGGTTCCACCGAGTTTTGCTTGGCCAAATCTCAGTCTCACTTATTACCCAAATCGGTCCCACCGAGTTTGAGTAATCAGTCAAACCGAGTTTTGGATTTACCCTAACCCTAGCACATCGGTCCCACCGAGTTGATCCAGTCGATCCCACCGAAATCTCTAACGATCACTAGGTTTACCTTTTCGGTCCGACCGAGTTTGTGATTCGGTCCCACCGAGATTGGAAAACTGTGTGTAACGTTGGATTTTGTGTGGAGGCTATATATACCCCTCCACCAGGAGAAGTAAGCCATCAGCTACACTTCCAACTTGCGTATGTTCTGAGAGAGAACCACCTACTCATGTGTTGAGACCAAGATATTCCATTCCTACAATATGAATCTTGGTCTCTATAAGGTAAGGATGGTATACTTAGAACTAGAGATCGGAAGGGTTCAACGAAAGGTGAGTTTAGAAGAAAGGTGGTTTAGGTTTAGGATACTCTCTCTCAACTCACAACCCCTCTGATAGTAACTTCGTGTTCTCGTTCCTCAAGATAATGGAGTGTGGTAAACAATGAAGAACCTCCACAGACAAGATCCACAGTGAACCCTCGGAGGCTGTCTAACCCAATTGGTTGGAGTTTGTAAGGGCAAGGAGATCGCCTACTTCGTGAAGATCTACCGCTAGTGAGGCAAGTCCTGTGTGGGCGATGGCCATGGTGGGATAGACAAGGTTGCTTCTTCGTGGACCCTTTGTGGGTGGTTGCTTCTTCGTGGACCCCTTCGTGGGTGGAGCCCTGTGTGGACTCGCGCAACCGTTACCCTTTGTGGGTGGAGCCCTGTGTGGACTCGCGCAACCGTTATCCTTTGTGGGTTGAAGTCTCCATCAACGTGGATGTAGGATAGCACCACCTATCCGAACCACGGGAAAAACATCCGTGTCTCAAATTGCGTTTGATCTCTCCAAACCCTTCCCTTTATATTCTTGCAAGCTGCATGCTTACATTCCGCTGCTCATATACTCTTTGCATGCTTGCTTGATATGTATTGTGTGTGTTGAAATTGTGCCTAAACTCCACTTAAACCAAAAAGCTTAAAAATTGGAACTTTAGCATTAAGTGTCTAATCCCCCCCTTTTAGACACATCTACTTCTAGATCCTACAAGTGGTATTCAGAGCATTGGTCTCCATTGCCTTGGTTTAATCACCATTGGAGGAAGATGGATGTGTCTACTCTAGGGAGTCTTAGACATAGAGTGCCTATTCTTGATGGAAAAGTATTTTCATGAGTGGAAAAATGAGATGCTTGTAATCTTCAATCAATATCATTTGAACAAGTATATTGCTAGCCCTTGTGCATCTCATATTGATCCTTTGCATCCTACCCTAGATGAAGATATTGACATGATTCGCAATCTTAGAACTATTGAGCTCATCATTAGAGGATTGCCCAAAAATTTGATTGCTAGTTTGCCTACTCAAAATTGTGCCTATACTATATGGAAATTTCTTGAGGAACGATTTCCCGATCATTCCTTGAAAACTTTGGATGAAATTCTCCAAAAATCTATTGCCTTGAGTAAGATGAACTCTAGTGATCCTAGTTTTGGTAAATGTCTTTTTGAACTTGCCAATCTTAAGCATGCTAAAGGAGATGTTGGAATCATTAATGATATCATATTCAAAGCTATAAGAATTCATAAAAGTGACCACTTTGATGATCATTTATCTAATGAATTACCCTCTCTAGGAAATGATGAGTCACAAGATCATGATGAACATGAATATTATGATGATGATGATGATGATGATGATAGTGACTTCGATCTTGATGATGCAATGAGACATTTTGGTCTTATGGCAAATCTTCGGGGATATGAATCAGGAGGAAAGGAATGGGTTCTTGATAGTGGATGTACTGATCATATGACCGGAGATGAAGAGATGTTTCGTGAGCTTGCTGAAAATGACAGCCCTCGAAAATATGTCACCTTTGGTGATAATTCAAAGGGTAAAGTGGTTGGCCTTGGTAAGGTGGCCATCTCACATGATAGTTCCATTCAAAATGTCATGCTCGTTGAATCTCTTGGCTACAACTTACTTTCAGTATCTAGACTTGCTGATTTCGGTTTGAATGTCCTATTTACTGAGGTAGATTGCCAAGTATTTCGTCGAGACAATCATAAAATGGTCTTTACGGGTATGCGTAGAGGTGATCTTTACATTGTCGATTTCTCTAAAAAGGCACAACCTAAAACTTGCTTTGTTGCTAAATCCTCAAAAGGTTGGTTGTGGCATAGACGACTAGGTCACGTTGGCATGAGAAACCTTGACAAGCTTATTAAAGGAAATCATATCCTTGGAGTCAACGATGTCATATTTGATAAGGATAGACTTTGCAGTGCTTGTCAAGCAGGTAAACAGGTTGGAGGACGACATCCCGTGAAGAACATCATGACCACAAGGAGGCCACTCGAGCTACTTCACATGGATCTTTTTGGTCCCAACGCCTACAAGAGTCTCGGTGGAAATTCCTTTGGTCTAGTTATAGTTGATGATTTTTCAATATTTACGTGGGTGTTCTTTCTTAATGACAAGTCGCAGGTCCAGAAGATCTTCAGAAACTTCGCTAGGAAGGCCCAAAATCAGTTTGATGTGAAGATCAAGAGGGTTCGGAGTGACAACAGAACGGAGTTCAAGAACGCAAATGTGGACACCTTTCTTGACGAAGAAGGGATTTCACACAAGTTCTCGGCTACGTACACACCTCAAAAAAATGGAGTTGTTGAGAGGAAGAACCGGACGCTCATCGAAATGGCAAGAACGATGCTTGATGAATACAAGATGCCAAAGCACTTTTGGGCAGAAGCGGTTGAGACAGCTTGTCACGCAACAAATCACTTATATCTTCACAAGCTACTCGGCAAGACGGCATACGAGCTTCTCACCAGTAACAAACCCTAAGTTGGATACTTTCGAGTATTCGGCTCAAAGTGCTACATTCTTGATAAGCATCGTCGTTCAAAGTTTGCTCCTAAATCTCATGAAGGTTTTCTACTTGGTTATGGCTCAAACTCTCACACTTACCGTGTCTACAACAATTTCACCCGAAAGGTTGAAGAGACGGTAGATGTGAAGTTTGATGAATCTAATGGCTCGCAAGTAGAGCAATTGCCAATTGATGTAGGAGACAAAGACTCTTCAGAAGCAATTCAAGACTTGTCCATTGGCAAAATTCGTCCAACGGAGGTGAAGGAGAGTACTTCATCCATCCAAGTGGAAGCTTCTACTTCACGACAAGGTGAACCAAGAATCGACACGGAAGCATCCACAAGTGGGACACACCAAGATGAAGAAAATGAGGAAGTACGTCAAGATGAACATCAACAACCTCCTTCTCCACCACGACAAGGGAACGACGACGTCAACAATGAAGAAGGCCAAGAACAAGAACAAGATGAAGAAGATGTTCAACGAAGACCCAAGCAAAAGCTCTCACGAGTTCGAGCAAGAATTGCCAAAGATCATCCCGTCGAGCAAATCCTCAATGATATACAAACCGGGAGAATCACTCGCTCAAAAACTCGTTTAGCTAACTTTTGTGAAAACTATTCATTCATCTCTAGCATTGAACCTATGAAGGTTGAAGAAGCATTGGAAGATCCAGATTGGATAAAAGCTATGCATGAAGAGCTACATAATTTTGAGAGAAACCAAGTTTGGACATTGGTCGAGAAGCCCGACAACAACCACAACATCATTGGTACCAAATGGGTGTTTTGCAACAAGCAAGATGAAGATGGACAAGTGGTTCGCAACAAAGCACGTCTCGTCGCCCAAGGGTACACACAAGTCGAAGGTATGGACTATGGTGAGACGTATGCTCCCGTTGCTAGACTTGAGTCCATTCGCATCTTACTTGCCTATGCTAATCACCATAATATCACCTTGTACCAAATGGACATTAAAAGTGCTTTTCTAAATGGTGAAATAGAGGAGGAAGTTTATGTCAAACAACCTCCCGGCTTTATCAATCCTAAGAAACCAAATCATGTTTACAAACTTCACAAAGCTCTTTATGGTCTTAAACAAGCTCCTAGAGCATGGTATAAATGCTTGACCAAGTTCCTTACTACAAGTGGTTTTGAAATTGGTAAAATTGATTCTACTCTTTTTACTAAAAGGGTTAATGGAGAACTATTTGTATGCCAAATTTATGTTGATGATATCATATTTGGTTCAACTAACCCTCTCTTTAGTGAAAAGTTTGGAAAGCTAATGTCAGAGAAGTTTGAGATGTCTATGATGAGTGAACTCAAATTCTTTCTCGGGTTGCAAATCAAGCAAACTAAGGAAGGTACATTTGTCTCTCAAACAAAGTACACCAAGGACTTATTCAAGAAGTTCAGTATGCAAGAATGCAAAGGTATGTCTACACCCATGCCTACTAGTGGACATAATGATTTAACCAAAGATGGTGAACCGGTTGATCAAAAGGTTTATCGCTCTATGATTGGTTCATTGTTATACCTATGTGCTTCACGTCCCGATATTATGCTAAGTGTGTGCATGTGTGCACGATATCAAGCTGCTCCTAAAGATTGTCATCTTAAGGCTGTGAAAAGGATAGTGAGATATTTAATCCATACACCAAATTTTGGCATTTGGTATCCTAAGAGGTCTTCTTTTGATCTTGTTGGCTATTCTGACTCGGATTATGCCGGAGACAAGGTTGACAGAAAGTCCACATCGGGTACTTGTCAATTTCTTGGTAGATCTCTTGTGTCTTGGTCTTCCAAGAAACAAAACTCGGTATCCTTATCCACCGCCGAAGCGGAATACATTGCCGCTGGTTCATGTTGTGCTCAATTACTTTGGATGACCCAAACTCTTAAAGATTATGGGATTTATGTGAAACATGTTCCACTGCTTTGTGACAATGAAAGTGCTATCAAAATTGGTCATAATCCTGTACAACATTCTCGAATTAAGCATATTGAAGTTCGTCATCATTTCATTCGAGATCATGTTGCTAAGGGTGACATCAATCTTAAGCATGTTCGCACCGACAAGCAATTAGTGGATATATTCACTAAACCACTTGATGAGAAAGTGTTTTGCAGGTTGAGAGGAGAATTGAACATCATTGATGCTTCGAACTTGGAGTAGAAACTCCATTGGATACATGCAAGACATGAGCTTATGACTAATCCATGATATATCTCTTATGATAACTATCTTATGTCTTGATATATTTGCACCTTGCATGTTGCCTAACCCATGTAGGTGCTTGGTTGAATCTAATTTCATGAGATTGCGACTCACTCACATCTTGAGCAATCTCTACAAGACCAAGACTCTACACAATAGTGGTTGAAGACAAGGAAGCACAAAACCACTCAAACATATCCTTTGACAAATTCATGATTGTCATTTTTGGATACACAAGTGCTCTTCCTTGCAAGAACTAACCCATGTAGGTAGATGAACTCAAACTCCAAGCGGT
Source organism: Triticum urartu (assembly GCF_003073215.2). NCBI lineage: Eukaryota > Viridiplantae > Streptophyta > Magnoliopsida > Poales > Poaceae > Triticum > Triticum urartu. Next base: position 454,323,122 of record NC_053028.1, read on the forward strand.
GCTCCCAACTCTTGATGAGCTACATCAACCTTGAGCACCCACACAAGTTCAACTACATGAGCAAGAACCACACCACCACCCAAGGTATGTTATTCCATCTTAGAGAAGCTTTACTCCAAGACATGAGTCAAAGCAACTAACAAGGTGAGAATACATCAAGATGCTTAAACGAAAAATGGTAACCCCATTTTGAGCTTAAAACGATGAGTATGACCTACGATCAAGTGTCCTCACTTGACTCCTAAGTCAATATACTCTAACATAGGTGACTATGTCACCGCCCAATTCTAGATGAAGTTCTCTTGTGTTCTTTTCTGAGTTATTGCATTTGTCCCTTGCATATTTGTTTCCTTCTTTTTCAAAAAAAAACTTCATCTAGAAACTTTCACTCTTTTCTTTTTGGTTTTTGTTCTGCATATTTCTGTATCAAATTCCTTGCAAATCTTTGTGAGATCTTACTTGACTAGTGAGCTGAGGTAACAAGTGTTTTTCTCTGTGATGAACTCGGTTTCACCGAATTGCCATTTTCGGTCCGACCGAATCCCTTCGGTACTACCGAAACATGCCACTCGGTGCCACCGATTTCGCAACAGGAAAAACAGTTTGCCACATATTCTATATTTCTTCTGATCCAGCTCCACTCAATGAATCTTGTCCTCTACAAGCATCACAGTTTTATTCCCTGCTTTGTACTAAATCTCAAGGACCAAACCTATTCGACGGATTCCAGGAAAAACCTTCTTGGAAATTGATGTCAAAGGGGGAGAGAGAGATCACATCAAATCTTATCATCAGGGAGAGAGAGATCACATCAAAAGCTTATCACCTACAAAGGAGAAAGTACTAAGGGGGAGAGAATACTCAAGGATCCCAGATGCTTGATGTTCAAGAGGAGAGATGCCACATGTCTTTTTGGGGGAAAGACATGTTCATATGAACTCATTTGAACTAAGTTCTATTCATATCTTTCAGCTCTGATTTTCTGTTTCCTATCTTCTCCCAATATCCCATGTAAGATTCAGGGGGAGCAAGACACCTAAGGGAAAGAAATCAGTCAAATTCATTGCATATCTTTATTCTTGGGGACATGCTGAATTCAATGTGGTACCTTGTACTCACTCTCTACATGTCATCCCAGTCTTGGTATTCTTGTGGTTTCTTTTGTTTGCTTTGGCTAGTGGACGTACCTGTGTTATCTAACCTTGTTGTGCAGGTTCATTCCATCCTAAGCCAACTCAAGACCACAAGGTAAGTATATGCATCAAAATCATGAGTATGAGGAGTTCTTGCTTATGTACATACTGTTTGCAAGAAGGACTCATGAGCATGAAGGTATTTTCCTTGATAATCTTTTGCTCTGATGCATATGGCCAAGATGCATGTAACACATTGCCTACTCTGTCATGGTTATGCTCTCACATGTCTCTATATTTCATATTTACATGAGTGCATACATGTAGGGGGAGCCTATGCTTGTTACATGTCCTTCCAAAGCTTTACTTGCTGTTCTTTATATCTTTATCTAAAGCTTTGATGTATGTTGCCATCAATTACCAAAAAGGGGGAGATTGAAAGCACAAGTGCTCCCTAGGTGGTTTTGATAATTGATGACAACATATCTCTTGTTGGACTAACATTTCGATCTAGCATGTTTCAGATAAGTTCAACAATGGAGTGGCATGGACTAAAGGTTGTGGGAACTCCTTCAAGACGCTAAGGACAAAGGATTGGCTAAAGCTTCAAGCTCAAGACTCATCATTTTACATTTTAGTGATCCAAGATCACATTGAGTCTTTAGGAAAAGCCTATACTATCAAGGAGGGATGAGGTGTTGCTTAATGAGCCTCTTGCTTCATGTGCTTAGTGATATGCTCCAAAACCCTCAGCTACTTTCCCACTTCCACATATGACCTAAACCCTAAGCCAAACTCGGTCCTACCGATTCTTCCTATCCGGCGCCACCGAGTTTCACTTGTCATAAGCCACTGCCAAACCCTAATCAGTTCGGTCTCACCGATGGGATCTCGGTCTCACCGAGATGGGCTTGCAAACTCTCTGTTACCCATTGCAATATTCTCAGTCCCACCGAGATATGCAATCGGTTCCACTGAGTTTTGCTTGGCCAAATCTCAGTCTCACTTATTACCCAAATCGGTCCCACCGAGTTTGAGTAATCAGTCAAACCGAGTTTTGGATTTACCCTAACCCTAGCACATCGGTCCCACCGAGTTGATCCAGTCGATCCCACCGAAATCTCTAACGATCACTAGGTTTACCTTTTCGGTCCGACCGAGTTTGTGATTCGGTCCCACCGAGATTGGAAAACTGTGTGTAACGGTTGGATTTTGTGTGGAGGCTATATATACCCCTCCACCACCTCTTCATTCGGCGAGTGAGCCATCAGAACGCATACACCATTCCAACTCATATGTTCTGAGAGAGAACCACCTACTCATGTGTTGAGACCAAGATATTCCATTCCTACCATATGAATCTTGATCTCTAGCCTTCCCCAAGTTGCTTTCCACTCAAATCTTCTTTCCACCAAATCCAAATCCTATGAGAGAGAGTTGAGTGTTGGGGAGACTATCATTTGAAGCACAAGAGCAAGGAGTTCATTACCTACACACCATTTGTTACTTCTTGGAGAGTGGTGTCTCCTAGATTGGCTAGGTGTCACTTGGGAGCCTCCGACAAGATTGTGGAGTTGAACCAAGGAGTTTGTAAGGGCAAGGAGATCGCCTACTTCGTGAAGATCTACCGCTAGTGAGGCAAGTCCTGTGTGGGCGATGGCCATGGTGGGATAGACAAGGTTGCTTCTTCGTGGACCCTTTGTGGGTGGTTGCTTCTTCGTGGACCCTTCGTGGGTGGAGCCCTGTGTGGACTCTCGCAACCGTTACCCTTTTGGGTGGAGCCCTGTGTGGACTCGCGCAACCGTTATCCTTTGTGGGTTGAAGTCTCCATCAACGTGGATGTAGGATAGCACCACCTATCCGAAACCACGGGAAAAACATCCGTGTCTCAAATTGGCGTTTGATCTCTCAAACCCTTCTTTATATTTGCAGCTGCATGCTTACATTTCCGCTGCTCATATACTTCTTTGCATGCTTGCTTGATATGTATTGGTGTGTGTTGAAATTGTGCCTAAACTCCCACTTTAAACGAAAAAGCTTAAAAATTGCAACTTTAGCATTAAGTGTCTAATCACCCCCCTCCTAGACACATCTACTTCTTGATCCTACACGCATCATGTCCGGGACAAGTAGACCGACTCCTGCCTGCATCTACTACTATTACTCTACACATCGACTACTATCCAGCATGCATCTAGAGTATTAAGGTTGCGTTCGGTTTGCAGGTATAGAAAACATTGGACCAAAAAACTGGAAAGGAATATGATTGATTGTACAGTACTAGACCATAGGGTTACAGAGCAGAGGAAGAGAAGCATGCAGGGTGTTCGAAGCATAGGTGTAAAAAACTATGTTACCGGCGAAGACTGTGTATGCAATGGCAGAATCTATGGCATTTTTTTATCCTCATGTACTTGGTCAGTTTGTCTCTTTCCTCATGCATGACTGGTATAGTTCATTTTTTATTTGAAACCGTGAAGCCTTGCCTCGGGCATCTGCCCAAAAATGAGGTTCTACTGGATTTGTGAAATCCTCTGGAATGAGCCATCCAAGGCAGGGTTTCCTTCATATTTTTGTATCAATTTCCTATGAAACGAACGAGTCAGAGGCAGACAAAACTACATGTTTTCAAGCCTATAGATTTCCTTTGATTTTCCTGCAGAACGAACGGGGCCTAAGTTCCTAAGAACGGAGTAACACTTTAAGCAAGATGACATGATGTAGACAAAGTAAATCCAATCAATATGAATAAACCCCATCATTTTTCCCTTAATGGAAACAATACAAATACGTGTCTTGTCCCCTTCTGTCACTGGGATATAGAGCACTGCATGATTGAACCCATTACAAAGTACCTTTCCCATTGCAAGATATATCAATCTAGTTGGCCAAACCAAACGGATAGATCAGAGAGAAATACAAAGCTATAACAATCATGCATATAAGAATTCAGAAAAGACTCAAATATTCTCATGAATAATCTGATCATAAACCCACAATTCAGCGGATACCAACAAACACACCTCAAAAGAAGATTACATCGAATAGATCTCCAAGAACATCAAGAAGAACATTGTATTAAAGATCAAAGAAAAAGAAGATGCCATCTAGCTACTAGCTATGGACTCGTAGGTCTGTGGTAAACTACTCACATATCATTGGAAGGGCAGCAAGATTGATGTAGAAGCCCTCTGTGATCGATTACCCCTCCGATAGGGTGCCGGTAAAGGCCTACAGATGGGATCTCGAAGAACGGGAACTTGCGGCGGCGGAAAAAGTATTTTGGGCGGCTCTCTGTTGGTTTTCCGAATTTAGAGAATTTATAGAGGTGTAATTAGGTCAGACAAAGCCCCAAGGGACCCACAAGGTACTAGGGTGCATCCTAATGCCTTGTCATCTACTCGTCCGCCTTCTGGTTTCCTCCTAAAGCTTCTAGGGTCTCTCTTGTCTAGAGAAAAATCGTCAAAAAGTTTTATGGCATTTGGACTTCATTTGGTACTGATTTCCTGAAAAACCAAAAGCAGGCAAAAAGTAGCAACTGGCACTTGACACTAGGTTAATAGGTTAGTCACAAAAAAGATATATAATTGCATATAAAACATCCAAGATTGATACTATAATAGCATGGAACAATAAAAAATCATAGATACGTTGGAGACGTATCAGATATCAACCTGTCAAAATCGTAGAAATAATAAAAAAATAGGTTAAAAGTGACAATAGTTTGACAAAATGAGAAAAAATCTATTAATTGAAGTAAATGTGTCAAACCTGGAACTGCGGGATAGTTTTTTTAACACATAAGCAAAATGACTGCTATTTCGTTGGCGATTACTAAGTCAACAGAATTGCACACTGTTATATTCAAAGTTACGGAACTGATCACTTCGAGCGTGGAAGTGTCCAATTGCCTTGTTTTTTTCTGAACGATGTCCAATTGCCTCGTTGAGCATTCTATAAATTATAATTGCACATGATTTTGAAATGCGTATGTTAGAGGTGACACTGTTGGGTTTAGTCCCACATCAGTATGGTAGGAGATAGAGCATGGCTTATAAGAGTGAGGGTGTCCCTTCCTATCATGCTAGTCTTTTGTGAGAGAGAACTCAAGCCCTGGTATAAACTTGTGTTCCTATTCAGTTGGGCCTGGTTGATAGTTAAGACGCTGGTGTGGGGTAGAGCATGACTTATTAGGGTGAAGGTCTTTTGAAGGGAGATGGTTGCCCAGGTATAAGCCTATGTTTCTCTTTAGTTAGACCTAGTTGGTGGCTTAGAAGTTTTGGTAGCGGGCCCATGCCAGATGTGAATCGCAAATGCGCATTAATGGACCTGGTTTGCGTAACAGGCACTAGTTTTCCTCTATAGATCGGTGTCTTCCTTAACAGAAGTTCAAGTTCAGAAGTTGATAGCCGTGGTGCATGTCATGATCCTCGGGAGCCGCACTGCCTAAGTACTAGTTGAAGGTTGAACTTTGCTTCTTTTAGTACTCCCACCCTTCTAATGTAGTGCATATAGATTTTTGGAAAAGTCAAACTTTGACCAAATTTATAAAGAAAACAATCTATATCTAGAATACCTAATATATAAAATATGAAACTATATCTTATGATGAGTATAATGGTATATATCTCGCAAAAGATGAGTATAATGATATATATGTTTGGCATTCTAGATGTAAATATTTTTCTTCGGAAATTTAGTTAAAGTTGGCGGGGTTTGAATTTTTGAAAAATCTATATGCAATACATTATAAAACGGAGGGAGTATTACTTTTTGTCCTAGAGATTGTAAGAGCATTTTCAACAGCCTTTGTATATTGGATTGCTAAAAACTTGTTATAGCAAGAGGAGAGAGAAGGTTTACAAAGCCAACATGTTTTTCACTTTCGCAGCCTTTGTATACAGGATTGTTATATTTGTACAAAACACACAATGATATATGGGGACAGTTTTTCATACACACCATGCACTAGCTTACGTACATCAATACATATACTACCACAACTCGCCACCGTACACGACACATACATACACAACACACACGCGTACACGTACACGTACACGCGCCACGAAAAAAATCCATGCAAAAGAAACATATACAGCACAACACACATGTGGCTTGTGAAAAAATTCCTTGCAAGAAAAAACACATAGCACACGTACACACGCACACAGCACACGTGCACATCACCCACACACGCGGGGCATACATGGCCCACCGGTCATTGAGACAAAAATATGACTAGGACCACTTTAGGAGGCTTTGTAAAATTATAGCAAGTGGCCTCTCCACTTTGCAAATATACAAAGTCTAGGTGCAAGTATAACAAGGTTTGTAAAAATTTCTGATGAGGATCATTTTATATAAAGGCTGTTGGAGAAAGTTTTTTCATCAAGATTACTAAAATAGCAATCTGGTGTAAATATACAAAGGCGGAAATATATCAAGTCTAGGTGCGAGATTGGCGTAGCTCTGAACGAGTCTCCCCAAGCCGTATGACCGGGAGAGGCTCCGGAGTTTGTGCGTTCTCTTGTCTGCTTTAATGGAATGAATAATTCTAATTTCAAAAAAGAAAATGGTACTAGTCGACGATGGCTGGATGGCGGTCACCCACTCAGGCCAACTGTGTATCGGTGACAGTGTTACATTCATGTCGAGTACAAGCGGCATGAGAGGGGTACGTGCACCCCTCCCTGGACCTTATTCTTCTCCATCATCTCCTGTTTTTTCTTCACCGGAAGCAAGTGATTTCAATAATTAGTGAGTCAAAGATTTACAATCCTTTAGGTTGGTTCACTAGCTTCCATAGGGAAATTTCTGGGCCCGCAGGTTGTGCATTGCTGACTTCTGCCTACGTCTGCCATGCATCATCTCTGTTTGTACTTTGTACACGAACTAACGCGCATGTAATCAATGCAGCCCATATGTACTTGCGGAACTGTACAATACACCTACTTGCTCAATTATTTCTGATAAAATACGACACGAAAAGTGGACTACTCCATCGGACAATCTGACTCAGTATAATAGTGCCGGCAGTAGTACAACCATCGGACCGCTGATTGGACGGACTCAGTTAACTAGCTGAGAGATTATCAGGGCGCTCAAGAGTTGACGTTCTCTGCTCTAGGTGCAATGTTCAGGCGGAGAATCAAATTAATCTATATCGATCTGGCTTGTCTTATGTGCTCGGGTGTCGATGTGCACGTACCGTGCTACAAACCGGTCCTCCAAGAGATAATACGTATCACATACAATGCATTTCTTCTCGAACTTAGGCCACGGAGGTGTGTTGGAAACTATACGTACGTGGAATATGTTTAACACGGTGGCTTGCGGTGAACTGAGCATAGCTTAGATGGTTAAATTTCTTATGGTATGGAACTAATCCAATAGGGTTCAAGTTCTAAATTTGACATCAATGCTTGTTTTTTTTATAAATTTATTTCAGTATTTTCAGTGATGTTCGTTTTGTTCGAGCAGATGTTCCCGTCGACTATCGAGCCGTCTGTGGTGACTTTGTTAATCTTAAGATATTGTGACGGCTCAGTATGTTTAAGGTGCTAACAGAAATAGTGTGCGTGCACGTGTGTTTATAAAGATAAGTGTAGTGCGTGTATATGAGCATCTACGTTGTACTGTATTAGAAAAACACGAAGGATTGCTTGTCTGGTGGTCAACGTGGCTTCAATTAGTTAACCTTTTGGCAAGGAAAATTACAATAATAGTAATAGTACAATACGTGGACAGTTTTTCTTTTCGGTGATTAATACATGCCCTAAACAAATGCAACGGTGAGACAGAGACTTCCTCTGCAAGATATGGAGTAGTATATGATGCAGAGAACACTACTGAATCGAGTGTCTAAATAACCAAAGGACATAATCTAACATAGATTTTGAGTCTATTCGATGGGGAAAATATCACATGACATGATACCATGTTTCAAAATACGAATTTTGTGTTTCAGTTTTTTTTTTTTTGAAAAAAATCTTGGATGTTCACAAGACATGTATTGACTATCCCTAAAAAGTTCAAATCCAAATTCGAAATATACATGGAGAAACAAAAATGACAAATCTACATGTGAATAGTGCCATATTTGCTTTTGTCTTTTGTGACACTATTCATGCAGAATTTGTCTTTTTTGTTTCTCAACACTAACAGTTAGCTGTAGTGCCTTATTGGTAGCGCGCCTGCCCGCGCTGATGATAGCCTCAAAACCCGCGCTACTACTAGGGTTTTCCCCAGTAGTGTTTGGTCGAGATCCAAACACACCCTTAGTACTCCGTCTGTTCCAAAATATAGTGCATATTTTTTTTCAAAAGTCAAACTTTCACCAAATTTTATAATGAAAACTATTTATATCTAGAATATCTAACACATAAAATATGAAACTACATCTTATGATGAGTATAATGATATATATGTTTGGCATTCTAGATGTAATTTTTTTCTTTCAAAAACTTAGTCAAAGTTGGTGAGGTTTGACTTCTTAAAAAAATCTATATGCAATACACTATGAAACGGGGGGAGTATTATCCTTTGTCCTAGGGATTGTAAGGTTGCAGACGCTCTTGCGATGATTGGTGCGGCTCTGAACCTCTCCCCCAAGCCGTATGGCTGGGAGAGGCTCCAGAGTTTGTGTGTTCTCTTGTCTGCTTTAATGGAATGAAGAATTCCCATTTCAAAAATAAATAAATAAATAGTACTCCCTTTGGTCCTTTTTATTTCGCGTGTTAGATTTATGTTTAGTCAAACTTTGCAAAGTTTGACTAAATTTATACTAGAAAATGTCAACATTTACGATACTAAATATATTTACTATGAAACTACATTTCATAATGCATCTAATAATATTGATTTAACATTGTGAATATTTTCTTTTGAACCGGGCTGTCCCCCTTTCCATTACATAGAAGGGAAATTCTAAGGTCTATTACAAAAAGAGTCCAAGAACATGGAGAAGGGGAGAGTGAGTTCAACGCACTGCTAGGAAACCCACCGCACTCGCCCGCCATCAAAACGAGTGCTATGGGGCGAAAACTTGAGCAGCACCAGCACATCACTAGTACTATTACAAAACAGGATGGAAATCATCATAGAACAAGGATAAACAATTTTTAAGGCTATCACTATGAAGCCACCCCGATGAACAGCTACCAAAAGAATGACGCATATCAAGTTCTGCACCTTCACTTTCCACCCTTGGACGCGTCACAGGCCCTCATCAACAGCAGGGTCCCATTGCAGATCATCTCTGCACCCGCTCGAAGTTGGTTGATGTCGTCTCCAGCTTGTAGACCTGCCCAATACAAGAGAAAATAAACCACCATAAAACCAATCTCAAAAGGAGATTTGATCATCTTTTTCTCAAAGGTAGCTTTGTTTCGAGCCAGCCAGATGGACCAAGTGACTGCCCCCAGCACCACGGTATAGAAAGAGTCATATCCTGGCAGGAAGGAATGACACCAAACAAAGAACTTCTAGTAATTACGAGGACACAAGTCTGTCCCAAGAGTGACCCCAATCGATCGCCAGACAACTTTAGCAACAGGGCAGTCAAAGAATAAGTGTTGAGATGTTTCAATTTGTTGGCAGAAGGAACACACGGGGTTCCCTGGCCATTTACGCTGGCGCATCATTTGCCTAGTGAGCGCTGCATCCTGAGAGAGTTGCCAAAGAAAAATCTGGATCTTAAGAGGGAGTTTGGCTTTCCAAATCCATTTGTAATTGCACCGACTAAGAGGTTTTTCTAGCCATTTGTACATGGACTTAGTAGTAAACTTACCTGATTTGTTCAGACTCCAGTAAACTGAGTCTCTGTCGCCTGCCAGATTCATATTATGAACACAGTCTCCCAGCTTCGACCATTGTTTTGTTAACTCGTTGTTAAGTCTTCTGCGAAAGAAGTCAGTGCAGAACACAGACTTCAATTTGTCTACAATGCAGTCCTGTTCTACACAAATATTGAACAGACGGGGGAATTGGTCCATGAATGGGAGCAACCCATTGATAGAATCTTTCCATAACCGAGTCAGGTTGCCAGATCCCGTATTAATCTTCCTGCCAATCATATATAATTCCTTGATTTTTAGAATATTTTTCCAGCAAGGCGAGTTTGCGACTGTCTAATTACACAGATATCTATCTTTCACAATATCTTACCAAATCATATATGATTCTCCCTCTTGATACTTAATCCTATAATAATGCTTTTTGGAGTAATTCTAGTGCGTTTTCTCTCATAATTTGCAAGGAACACACCAAGAGGGAGAATTCCAACCATAGCATTAAGTATCAAGCCCTCTTTATTCACATATGCCATACCCCACCAACTCGGGCTTAAGTTTTTGTCACTCTCGCAACCCATCGTAAGCGAACCATGAACATATTGCAACACCCTACAGTAGGGGCCCCTCACATTTGCGCGAAAACGGAGGGCACCGTAGGACAGCACCATAAATAAAATATACAATCATACCAACCAAGATCACGATTAACCCATTGGACAAAACGAATCTACTCAAACATCATAGGATAACCATAGATCATTGGGAAATAATATATGGAGTTGAGCACCATGTTTAAGTAGAGATTACAGTGGGGAGAAGAGGTGTTACACCACTGCATAGAGGGGGAGAAAGTTGGTGTTGACGGTAGCAAGATTGTTGATGTAGATCGTCGTCCCGATCGTTGCCCCGGTGGCACTCCGGCGCCACCGGAAGCGAGGGGGAGAGAGCCCCCTACTTCTTCTTCTTCCTTGGCCTCCTCCCCAGGTGGGAGAAGGGTTCCCCCTTTGGTCCTTGGTCTCCATGGCGGCGGAGGGGAGGGAGCCCCTCTGAGATTGGATCCCCCTCTCTGTTCTCTTCTATTTCGTGTTTCTTAGATCTGGCCGAAAACTGTTTCTTATATTCCCGGAGATCCGTAACTCCGATTGTGCTGAGATTTTAACATATTTTTTTCCGGATATAAGCTTCCTTGCGTCTGAAGTAGAGGTCCAATCGACGTACGAGGTGGGCACAACTCACCACCATGGGCCAGGCTCAGGGGTCGTATCCTGGTGGGTTGTGCCCACCACGGGACTCTGTTTGCGGTGATTCCAACTGCCAAAAATCACATATATTCCAAAATAATTCTCCATAAATTTTTATCGCGTTTGGACTTCGTTTGATATGGATTTTCTGCGATACAAAAAACATGCAAAAAACGGGAACTGGCACTAGGCACTGGATCAATAGGTTAGTCCAATAAATCATATAAAAAGTTGCCAAAAGTATGTAAAAGTTGTATAATATTGGCATGAAACAATCAAAAATTATAGATACGATGGAGATGTATCAGCATCCCCAAGCTTAATTCCTGCTCGTCCTCGAGCAGGTAAATGATAAAAAGATAATTTTTGATGTGGAATCCTACCTAACATAAACTTGATCATATATCTAATCATGGCATGAATATTAAGACATAAGTGATTCAAAGCAATAGTCTATAATTTGACATAAAGACATCAATACTCAGGCATCCAACAAACAATCATGTCTTTCAAAATATCAACACTAAAGAAAGCTATCCCCACAAAGTCATATAGTCTTGTCATGCTATGTCTTCTTAACACAAAGTATTTATCATGCACAACCCCGATGACAAGCTGAGCAATTGGTTCATACTTTTTAACGCGCTTCAGCTTTTTCAACCCTCACGCAATACATGAGTGCAAACCATGGATATAGCACTACGGGTGGAATAGAATATGATGATAGGGGTAAATATAAAGAAGACAAAAGGTAGAAAGTCTCACACTGACGCAGCTAACCAATGGGCAATGGAGATGCCCATCAATTGATATCAACGTGAGGAGTAGGCATTCCATGTAACGAATGCACTAAGAGCTATAAGTGTATGAAAGCTTAATATGAAACTAAGTGGGTGTGCATCTAATCCTATAATGAAAAATTCCCACTAGTATATGAAAGTGACAAAATAGGAGACTCCCCATATGAAAAACATGGTGCTATTTTGAAGCACAAGTGTGGTAAAGGATACTAACAATGCCCCTTCTCTCTTTTTATTTATTTTTTATTTTTATTTTTATTTTTATTTTTTTTCTTTTTTTCCTTTTTATATATTTTCTCTCTCATTGTCCGGAGTCTCATCCCAACTCGTGGGAGAATTCTAGTCTCCATCATCCTTTCCTCATAGGGGCACTGCTCTAAAAATGTTTAATGATGATCATCACACTTCTATTTACTTATAACTCAAAAGAAAATAAAAATTACAACTCGATACCTATGACAAAGTATGACTATATGAGTGCCTATGGCATGTACCAGGATATGCAATGATCTAGCATAACATGTATGAAAAATGATGAATGGTGGCTGAGCCACAACTACTGTATCAGCTATACGATCATGCAAAGCAATATGACAATGAATGCTTAAGTCATCAAACGGAAGCGGTGGACTCGGAATGGCCATGGAAAAGCCATAATAGGTAGGTATGGTGGCTGTTTTGAGGAAGATATAATAAGGCTTATGTGTGATAGAGCGTATCATATCACGGGGTTTGGATGTACCTGCGACATTTGCACCACATCTCGATGTGAGAAAGGGCAATGCACGATACCGTAGAGGCTAGCAAATTGCGGAAAGGTAAGAGTGTGTATAACCCATGGACTCACATTAGTCATAGAGAACTCATATACTTACTGCAAAAGTTTATTAGCCCTCGAAGAAAAGTACTACTACGCATGCCCCTAGGGGGATAGATTGGTAGGAAAAGACCATCGCTCGTCCCCGACCACCACTCATAAGGAAGACAATCAATTATAAATCATGCTCCAACATCATAGCATAACGAGCGACTATACGTGCATCCTTCGGGAATCACAAACCTTAATACCAATATTTTACTAACCACAACCGTTTATTAGTTCCTCCCACATATTCCATCTCTATATCGCAAAACTATTGCAAGGAATCAAACATATCATATTCAGTGATCCATAAGTTTTATGTAGGATTTTATGACTAACCATGCAGTTGAACAATTCCTTTTGACTCTCTAAATAGATATAAGTGAAGCATGAGAGTTTAATTATTTCTACAAAAGACCATGCTCTAACAAATATAAGTTAATCAAAAGAGCATTCTTCAAACAACAGTTTTCTATGTGAAGAGAAACAAGCAATCCAAACTTCAAATGATATAAGTGAAGCACATGAAGCATTCTATAAAGCCATACTCAAAAGATATAAGTGAAGTGCAATGAGCATTCTATAAATCAACCATGGACTATCTCATACCAGCATGGTGCATAAAAGAAAAATTAAAACGAAAAGCAAAAGACGCTCCAAGATTTGCACATGTCACGTGAACGAAACAAAACCGAAAACATACCGATACTTGTTCAAGAAAGATGGGATGCCTTCCAGGGAATCCCCAAGCTTAGACGCTTGAGTCTCCTTGAATATTTACTCGGGGTGCCTTGGGAATCCCCAAGCTTGAGCTCTTGCCTCTCATCCTTCTCCTCATATCGAAACCTCCTTGATCTTTGATCACTTCATCCACACAAAACTCAACAAAGAGTTCGGTAAGATCCGTTAGTATAATAAAGTAAATCACTACTCTAAGTACTGTTGCAAACCGATTCATATTTTATTTTTTTCATTTTAGCTATTGTAATATAACTTTTCCATAGCTTATACTACTGATAAAAATCGATAGTTTCATCAAAACGAGCAAAACAATGCATCAAAAACAGAATATGTCTTAAACAGGACAGTCTGTAGTAATCTGAACATTCACCATACCTATGGTACTCCAAAAATTCTGAAAAAATTAGTAAAAACAAAAAATTTCTATAGAAAGACCGTGCAAAAATTTTCAGAACCATTTGACGTTCCAAAAAAAATGTAAAATCGAGCACTACAACCAAAGTTTTTGTTTTGCACCGCACAAACCAATAAGCAATCTAAACATCCTAAAGGCAAATCTTGGCACATTATTTTTATAATACAATGGATTTGTACAAGGGGATAATTATTTTTGTATGAATCTTCATGAAAAATTCAACATTTTTTCCATGAGCATGAACACAAGTGTTCAAGGTCGACCCTCACTTCTCCAATGCATAACTTCCAATCGTTTCTCTTTTGTGAAAAGGTTTTTAAGTTCCCCTCTATATTTTTTGTTTTTAAACTTTATGAAAGCGCTCAATAGAAATAAATGACACTCTAAAACTTCCGGGTTGTCTCCCTGGTAGAGCTTTCTTTAAAGCCATTAAGCTAGGCATAAGGTGCTCAAGTAATGAATCCACCCGGATCCCAAGGTATATCAAAGCCAATTTTAATTAATAATGATTTGGCATTTAGTAGTGAGCACAAAGCAACATATATCAAGCAATGATGAAGTCTAACTCTCTTCCTATGCATCAGCATGTCATACAAGAACAATTCATGCACATCAAGTAAAGGCCAATGCATAGTATAAGTAATTTCTTGCAATTCTATCGTGTTGGAAACATAAAGAGGCGAAGATATAGTTCCTCTCTCATAATAATTGCAAGTAGGAGCAGCAAGCACATGCATATTATATTCATCAAAATCATCATGTGCAACGGTAAAAGGCAACCCATGAATATAATCCTTAACAAGAGCAAACTTCTCTGATATAGTGTAGTTGGGAGAATTCAAAAATATAATAGGACTATCATGTGCGGGTGCAATAGAAATAATTTCATTCTTGACATAAGGAACTATAGCAAGTTCATCTCCATAAGCATCATTCATATTGGCATATTGGCCACAAGCATATCAAGCATCATCAAAAAGGGATATTTCAAACGAATCAACGGGATCATAGCAATTATCAAGGCATTCATCCTTCGGTAAGAACGAAGGGAAATTAAGTAATGTATGAGTTGAAGAGTTACTCTCATTAGAAGGTGGGCACGGGTAGCTAATCCGTTCTTCCTCTTGTTGTTCTTCGCTCTCCTCATCATCTTTTTCATCCAATGAGCTCATAGTTTCTTCAGTTTCTTCTTCCATAAACTCCTGCAAAATATTAGTCTTTTCTTGGACGGCAGAGTTACTCTCAATAAATAAATCAACATCATAATTCTATTTATAATTATCATAGCAATATTTAAGGATAGCAAGATTTTCAGGTCTATAAACTGAATCATCAAAATCTTCAAACTTTTCAAACAAAGATACAATTTCATAAGCACCCTTAAAAGCAACAAATTCTTCGATTCGTTCCACATCATAATAATCATATATACCTCTAGCATAAGAAGCCAAGGTTTCATTATCATTAAATTCGCATGAATAGGGAAGGTGTGGAACCTCAATCTTAGAGCAACAAGTATAATCACATCTCAAGCATAGATTCCAAGCATACCATTGCAACATGTCAATATGATCCCATAAAAGTTTTCCCTTTTGAGTCAAGCGATAATCCCTAAATTATTCGCGTTGATCCAACGTTACTCCCATTATCAAGTTAAATGGGGTTTTCTCAGGATTATCAAAGTAGTGCGTAATATTTTCACATAACGAGCATTGAGGGTTTTAGGAGGTTCCCCATCTCCATGAGTAGCAAGTACCACTAATTTTTTTTGGTGTTTCGTGTTCCATATCCATAACTAAAGATAGATAACAACTTAGAACAGGAAATAAAAACTACTTAGTGATAAAGCAAACAAGCACACACGAGAATATTCACCCCACGCTATTGCTCCCCAGCAACGGCACCAGAAAAAGGTCTTGATAACCCACAAGTATAGGGGATCGTTTGTAGCCTTCTTCGATAAATAAGAGTGTCGAACCCAACGAGGAGCTAAAGGCAGAGCAAATATCCCTCAAGTTCTAACGACCACCGATACAACTCTACGCACACTTGACGTTTGCTTTGCCGGAAACAAGTATGAAAATAGTTTGTAGGAGTGATGCAAGAACTACTTTGCCAGAACAAAACTAGAAGTACTTTTCAAGATAATAAAAGTTAGGTGTTTAGTAAAAGGGTTTTTGTTAACAAGAAAGTTATTTGTCCCTAGGCAATCGATAACAAGTACCGGTAATCATTCTTGTAATTTTTATGAGGGAGAGGCATGAGATAACATACTTTCTCTACTTGGATCATATGCACTTATGATTGGAACTCTAGCAAGCATCTGCAAGTACTAATGATCATTAAGGTCATGAAACCCAACCATAGCATTAAGTATCAAGTCCTCTTTATTCCCATATGTCATACCCCACCTACTCGGGTTTAAGTTTCTGTCATTCTCGCAACCCACCGTAAGAGAACCGTGAACATATTGCAACACCCTACAGCGGGGCCCCCTCACATTTGCGTGATAACGGAGGGCACTGTAGGGCAGCACCATAAATAAAATATACAATCATCCCAACCAAGATCACGATTAACCTATAGGACAAAACAGATCTACTCAAACATCATAGGATAACCATAGATCATTGGGAAATAATATATGGAGTTGAGAACCATGTTTAAGTAGAGATTATAGCGGGGAGAAGAGGTGTTACACCGCTGCATAGAGGGGGAGAAATTTGGTGTTGACGGTAGCAAGATTGTTGATGTAGATCGCCGTCCCGATCGTTGCCCCGGTGGCACTCCGGCGCCACCGGAAGCGAGGGGGAGAGAGCCCCCCTACTTCTTCTCCTTCCTTGGCCTCCTCCCTAGGTGGGAGAATGGTTCCCCCTCCGAGATTGGATCTCCCTCTCTGTTCTCTTATGTTTCACATTTCTCAGATCTGGCCGACAACCATTTCCTATATTCCCGGAGATCCGTAACTCCGATTGCGCTCAGATTTTAACACGATTTTTTCCAGATATAAGATTCCTTGCGCCCGAAGTAGAGGTCCAACTGACGTACGAGGTGGGCACAACCCACCACCATGTGCCAGGCTCAAGGGTCGGATCCTGGTGGGTTTTGCCCACCACAGGACTCCGTTTGCGGTGATTCCAACTCCCAAAAATCACATATATTCCAAAATAATCCTCCATAAATTTTTATCGCGTTTGGACTTTGTTTGATATGGATTTTTTGCGATACAAAAAACATGCAAAAAAAAAGGAACTGGCACTGGATCAATAGGTTAGTCCAGTAAATCATATTAGAAGTTGCCAAAAGTATGTAAAAATTGTATAATATTGGCATGAAACAATAAAAAATTATAGATACGATGGAGAGTTGATACGTTCACTTTGCATCATGTTTTCTTACTGCTATTTATAATGTTTTTATCCATAATAATGCTTTTTGGAGTAATTCTAATGCCTTTTCTCTCATAATTTGCAAGGAACACACCAAGAGGGAGAATTCCGGCAGCTGGAAATCTGGATCTGGAAAAGCTACGTCAGGCCACCTATTCTGCACAACTCCAAATGAGCTGAAACTTCACGGAGATTTTTTATGGATTATTTAAGAAATATTGGAACCAATAAACACCAGAGGTGGGCCACCAGGTGGGCACAACCCACCTGGGCGCGCCAGGCCCCCCAGGCGCGCCCTGGTGGGTTGTGACCTCCTTGGCCCACCTCCGGAGCCCATCTTCTGGTATATAAGTCATTTTGACCTAGAAAAAATAAGGGGAGGACTTTCGGGACAAAGCGCCGCCGCCTCGAGGTGGAACTTGGGCAGGAGCACTTTTGCCCTCCGGCGGAGCGATTTCGCCGGGGGAATTTCCCTCCCGGAGGGGGAAATCATCGTCATCATCATCACCAACAACTCTCCCATCTTGGGGAGGGCAATCTCCATCAAAATATTCGACAACAGCATCTCCTCTCAAACCCTAGTTCATCTCTTGTGTTCAATCTTGTTATCGGAACTATAGATTGGTACTTGTGGGTGACTAGTAGTGTTGATTACATCTTGTAGTTGATTACTATATGGTTTATTTGGTGGAAGATTATATGTTCAGATCCATTATGCTATTTAATACTCCTCTAATCATGAACGTGTTTATCATTTGTGAGCAGTTACTTTTGTTCTTGAGGTCACGGGAGAAATCATGTTGCAAGTAATCATGTGAACTTGATATGTGTTTGATATTTTGATAGTATGTATGTTGTTATTCCCTTAGTGGTGTCATGTGAACATCGACTACATGACACTTCACCATATTTGGGCCTAAGGGAATGCATTGTGGAGTAGCAATTAGATGGTGGGTTGTGAGAGTGACAGAAGCTTAAACCCCACTTTATGCGCTATTTTGTAAGGGACCGATTGGATCCAAAAGTTTAATGCTATGGTTAGAATTTATTCTTAATACTTTTCTCGTAGTTGCGGATGCTTGCGGGAGGGTTAATCATAAGTAGGAGGTTTGTTCAAGTAAGAACAACACCTAAGCACCAATCCACCCACATATCAAATTATCAAAGTAGCGAACACAAATCAAACCAACATGATGAAAGTGACTAGATGAAATTCTCATGTACCCTCAAGAACGCTTTGCTTATCACAAGAGACCATTTTGGCTTGTCCTTTGCCTCAAAAGGATTGGGCTACCTTGCTGCATTTTTGTTACTATTATCATTACTTCCTCGTTACAAATTATCTTGCTATCAAACTACTCTGCTACTTACAATTTCAGCACTTGCAGACAATACCATATCGGAAACTACTTGTCATTTCCTTCTGCTCCTCGTTGGGTTCGACACTCTTACTTATTGAAAAGGGCTACAGTTGATCTCCTATACTTGTGGGTCATCAGAAGCTATCAAAGATGCACATAATATCATTTTTAACTATATCCCAACAGCACTGATAAAATTCAGCAGGGATGTTATCAGGCCCTGGGGCCCTGTTGACTTCCATGTCAAACAGAGCAGCTTTGACCTCCTCTTCAGAAAATTCCCTAATAGGATCGTCATTATTCTCCGCTGACAGCTTTTCGTTGTCTACCCAGGTATAAGGATCAAGATGAAATATATTGCCAGGGGCCGGGCGAAACAACTCTTTGTAGAAGCTCGTGGCATGTGCTATTAGATTGTCCGTGCCTTCAATCTCCACGTCCCCACATTTGAGGGCGTGAATGGTGTTTTTTTGTTTACGGCCATTAACTATTTTATGGAAGTAGTCCGTATTGCGGTCTCCTCTCAAGAGACAGCGTTCATGGGACTGTTGAAGCCAGTAAATCTCTTTTGTGGCTAGCAGCTCGTAAAGTTCAACACACACATCAACCTTTCTGCCATAAAGCTCAGGAGGCAAGGGGCCTTCCTCCTCTGCCTCTTCCAACATTTCTAGTTCGATTCTCAGATCTTCTTTATGCCTCTTGGCATGTCCAAATTTTTCCAAACCACATCTTTGAAGTAAGATTTAAATCTCTTGAGCTTAATATTTAGGATGTCAATGGGGTCTGAGGCTGCAACTTTCCTATTCCAAATTCTAGCAACCAGGTCAAGGAATCTATCATCTTTCAACCAGGAGAGATCAAAATGAAACTCTCGGATTTTGGAGGGTTCTCTCTTCTCATCATCAGTGTACACAAGGAGTGGGTCATGGTCAGATAACTCGCTGACCAGTTTCATCATAGAGACCATGGGGAACAACTGCTCCCAGGAATCATACATCAGCACCCTATCCAATTTCTCCATAGTAGGATGAGACCGATTATTTGTCCAGGTATATTTGCCCCCACTCATATAAATCTCTCTAAGGCCAAGAGTATTAATAATGGAGTTGAACAGGTCCATAGACTTGGAGTGCTGCATCTTTTTGTTCTTTTCACCATTATGCCTTAAGATGTTAAAGTCCCCACCCACTATATAGGGTATATCAGTGTTGTGGAAAAAGGAGGCCAATTCCATTAGGAAATCTTCCCTATGCTCCTCATGAGCAGAGACATACACCACTAAGAGGCTCCAGACAATATTTGTATTAATATTTTTAATATTCATCTGGAAGATATACTTGCCTTTGTTGCAACTTAACATCTCGAGGGTGTTAGTGTGAATACCACACATGATACCACCATGCTTGCCTATAGCAGCCAGCCAGGCACCCACTCCCAATGGAAATTATTAAAGGGGTCAGGTCTCCTAATAAGTTTGGGAGAGAAATCTTTCTTCAAAGTCTCTTGTAAACCTAGGAAGTCAATGGAATGGTCACTAATAAGATCAGAGAGGCGGGTAGCCATTCCCTTCTTGCCCACCCCTCTGCAGTTCCAAATGAGACCTCTCATTTGGAATGGTTGGTTTGTTTCCTGGCTCTGGTGGCCCTACCAGGAAGCAGGGTAGAGCCACCTGGCTCAGCATCATTGTCATTCCTCTTTTTCTGACTCCTAGTCACAGGCCTAGGAAGTCTGACATCAGCTTTCTTTCTATTATTCTTTGCAGATTTAGATTTCACTAGCTTATTGTTGACAATCTCATCCTCATCTAGCCAAGTTAGGTTCAAGGGAGTATCTTTACCTAACCCATTAGTGACAAACATATCATCACCCCCTGATCATCATGGGAGTTGATGTTTTTTTCTACCAAATTAACCCTTACAGATTCTAGTTCCCTCAAGATATCAACACAAGTAAAGCCATTATCAGGAATTAACACACCCATCTTAGAAGTATGACTAATAATCTCAGAATCAGCCAAAGCAGCAAATGCATTGTGATTAATAGGGTTGGTGTTACCTTCCATATTTTTGGCATTGGCCAGATGAGTGGCTCTTGCCTCCATGTCCATGTGCTGAAGGTGTGTGTTGTGCTGGCTAAACCGAAGATGCAGCTCAGGCGCAAGTGGTGGTGTAGAAATAATCTCCTCGCAATCAAGATGAGGAAGTTGTATCGTGTAATCCTTGGAGGTCTTCATGTCTGCTTCCACCTCTCCCACCACCTCAAAAATCTGACCAAAGTTAGAAAGAGGAATAGTAGCAGGATCATAGGAAGGTGTAGCAACTACAGTAGTCACCTTCAATGTTTGGTCATAATCAGATCCATGATCATCAGGATCATGTTTGCACTCATCCTTAGTAGAGGCCACCAGAGAATCAGCTTGTTGTGAATAAGTGGCAGCAAGTTCCAGTGCCATCTCCTCGATCAGCAGAGGACCATTAGTACCACTGATCTCGCTCTCTGAGTTGTTGCTGTCCTCAAGGACTTGTTTTTGCTCTTTAGGTGACGACACGCAACAGGCTTTGCCGCCATGATAAGAGGAAGTGTTTCTATTGTCATTCTTCTCAGAGGACTTGTTTTTCTCATCAGGTGGCATATCATCACGTTTGTGCTTGGGCGTCATAACTCTTTGCCCAGCATAGCGTGGGATCTAAACATGTTCTTCTTCCTGGACAACATTCCTCACTAGGACCTCCTCAACTTCATATTGAAAGCGATAAAAGCGTCCCCCAAGCACCCTTCAGCAGAGGTGGTGAGCTTGTCAATGTTGCGACACCCAAGCTTAGCACGAACAGAGGAAGGACGATGGAGACTAGACATATCAATGTCGAGAGTCACCCCAACTAAGCCTCCAACAAAAGCAACATTTTTATCACATCGCTTGTTAGGTGGGATCTCAGTAATCTTAACCCATCCAACCTCCAATAGACCTCTGACTCCGCATCCTCAGACCAAGGGGTAATACGAACAACTACCCCTAAGGATTTAAGAGTTATGTATTCAACAAACACAGCTCTATCCACCTCTCTCTACTTCGGGAACCGCATCACATACTGATTAGGTGCAATCAGATGAGCTGAGTAGCGCCATCCCTACCCAATATACTTCTCAAACTCGTCTACCAGCTGCTTGGTGGTAATATCCCCCTCTACTATGGTAATGATGACCTTAACAATCCTATCATTGTTATGACTACTAACAGAGTAATCATGGATGTAATGAAATTCTTGCCCCTTGGCTTGGAAGACGCACATCGCAGGTATGCACTCCCAGGAAAGAAAATTAGTACAGGTCACAAAGAGATGACCTTTCTTCTTGCATCTAACACACAGAGCTTGTGGGCAATTGGTAGTATAATGAACCATGAGATTGCAAATTTGACATGATTTAGAAGAAGTAGCTAGAGGGTCAGGATTAGAAAGAGTCTCACGCAGCTTCACAGGAGGAGCAGATTTATCGGTGTTGTGGAGGGATTTGTCACCCCCATCAGCTCCCCAGCGCTCCTGATGAGCAAGGGCTTCGTGGCTAGCCCCCGCAGCCTTCTCCCATCGATCGAACCCCGTCTCACCAGACCCCTACGGGGCGTTGGAGGAGGAAGCCCCGGCTGTCACCTTGTGAGTTCAGACATGGCTCTCCCGGCCACGCCCTATCCCACCGCCGCCACCTCCTGTGCGCCCGCGGCCGCCTTCATCACCACGACCACGCCCCTCACCGCGGCCATGGCGGCTAGCACCGAACCCCTCTTCTCTCATCTTGGGAGGCTCGTGGATGGGATCTACCGCGAATTATTAGGAGGAGACGAAACAACTTGAGAAAATGATCTAGAACCCCCACGGATTTTCCCTTCCCACCATGAAAAAGAGGGACGAACCCTAGGTTTCTCTCTCACAGGCGACTCCCAAAAGTGGAGCAAGCAATCCTCCAGATCTAAAATTGGGGGGGGGGGAGATTGCGGCGCCCAGGTTTATACCAGGGGATGGGACTGAAACCCTAGCCGCGGCCTGTCCATGGCGGTCAGATGCACCATGCCCCACATGTCGCAGATCCGGGCAGGTGGTGCGGTTTTTTGCCGATCGGCGCCCAAGGATCCCCGGTTCGGCAGCGGGGAGGAAACCGAGCCGATCCCCGCGAACCGCCACCAAACCCTGGGTCTCCTCATTAGAAACGAAATTATGCGCCGCGCCCCTGCGCGATGGCTCGCCGGCGTACCGCTTCCTCAGCGACCAGCCCGAAGACGTGCGAGGTGGAAGGCGATCCCAAACCCTAGCGAAGTGGCAAGGGAAAGGAATGATGTACCCGATGTCGATCACCTCGTCGACGCGCAGAGGTCAACGTGCAGAGGTCAGGTGTCAACTGTGCCACCCCGATCATTGAGCAAGACGATGCGCAACGCATCCTGGCGAAGGAGGAGCACGCCGGTGTCGAAAGTGATGGACCTCGCCGCCATGAGATCTGGGGCGAACGTGACCCGCTATGGCATGTCCGCCATCGCCCGTGTGCAGAGTATGGCTCTCTTGGAAAAGCATCACGGAAGACTCATGTTTTCAGCTACGGGATCTTGCTTCTTGAAGTTAATACTCTTTTCTATAAGTTTAGTCAAAGTAGAGATACTTTGACTTTGGACAAAACTTATATACAGACTGAAAATAACCGAAGGGAGTAGTTGACGATGCTGGGTAGTGCTCACCCGCTCAGGCCAACTGTGTATCATTGTGGGCTCAGCATGTTAAGGGTGCTAACAGTGTTACATTCATGTCGAGTACAAAGCGGCATGAGAGGGGGTACGTGCACCCCTCCCTAAACCAATCTCTAAACTTTTTTTTGAAGCCGCCAGCAACTGCTAGCCATTATATTATAGGGGTAGGGAGCAATATTTACACAGCCGTTGACGCGGTTTGAGGAGAGAAAAAGAAGAGAAATGAAACGAGGGCCAGGCCCCTAAGCCGAAACTTGGATGATCTCTCACGTTGGGTCCCCAAAAGGGGGCTGCAAATATTTCGCTCCCGCCAGTCTCCATGCCTCCAGGGATCCTCTCACTGCCTGGATGACAGCCCAGGGCGCAGCGATCTTCTTGTGAAAAACTCTGCGGTTTCGCTCGAGCCAAATTTCCCATGTGATGAGCATGGTGAGCGACCTGATTCCTTTCTGATGCTCGGTGTGTGTGTTGTCAATGATATGTGCCCAGAACATCTCCGATCTGCCGCCTTTTGGCCAGGTGGTTGGATCAAGAGCAGCGCAGCCGTGCCATCTTGCCGCTGCAGTCCAGATCATCCTTGCCACCGGACAGTGCCAGAGCAGGTGCACTGATAATTCAAGGTTCCAGACGCACAACAGGCAGAAATATTCATTTGGCCATCCGCGCCTTTGCAGCCTATCAGCGCACCATAGCCTGTCTAGCATTAGCAGCCAGGTGAAAAACTTGCAGCGTGGAGGAGCCCAGGCCTTCCAAAACATGTTTACGAAGTCTGATCCTATCCGTCCAGCGAATTGAAGCTTGTAAGCGGCCGCTGCACTGTAAGTGCCGGAGAGGCTTGTCTTCCAGGTGATACTGTCCGGGACATCAGGCTGCAGTGAAACCCGGGCCTCGTTGATCATATTCCATAGCCTCCTGAATTCAAATATGTTGGCATCTGAAAGGGGTGGGCGGCGGATGTCGTAAATCCATTTTTGGCCTTGCAGCGCATCCTTGACTATGTGATTCTTGCACCTGCATCGGGCAAAGAGAGAGGGTGCAATCGCCTTTGGCGGCAACGGCCCCAGCCAGGTGGATTCCCAGAAGAGTGCGCGCTCGCCATTGCCAACAGAGACGCTTGTTGCAGCAGCAAAGAGCTGGCGGTCCTGGTCGTCACACGGTAGAGGAAAGCCATTCCATGGCCGGTTAGCCTCATCCCACGACAGCCAGAGCCATCTCAGCCGCAGCGCCCTAGCAAATTTAGCACTATCTAAAACTCCAAGTCCGCCAAGCTCGATCGGGGAGCAGACCGTCTGCCAGCTAACTTTGCATTTGACGCCGGATAGCTTCTCCTCCTGAGCCCAAAGAAAGCGCATGCATATCTTGTCAATGTCCTTCAAGACTCCGGACGAGGCTTTGATTGCGGTGAGTGCGTATGTAGGGATGGCTAGGAGCACAGAGCGGACCAGCGCTCGCCGTCCCGCACAGTTCATCAGCCTCCCCTTCCATCCTGCTAGCTTGGCTTTGATACGATCAAAGATGAACCGGAGGTGCACCTTCTTCAGTCTTCCTAGGGATATTGGCAGGCCTAGATATGTGATCGGGAAGCTTGTTCGCCTTCCTGGAAAACCTTGCAGTATATTGTCTAGATCCAAGGACTGCATTGGATAGGGGTGACAGTGGATTTCGAAGGGTTTACTCGCAGACCCGTTGCCTCCCCGAACTTTTCCAGGATAGAAAGCAAGCAGGAGACCTCCTCATTGCATGGGTTGGAGAAGATGATTGCGTCGTCCGCGTAGAGGCTGATGCGCAGCTTGACGTCGCGCCCAGGGAGTGGCGCCAGGTATCCAAGGGCGGCAGCACGATCTAGAATCCGCTGCAGCATGTCGATGGCAAGGATAAAGAGAAATGGGGAGAGCGGGTCGCCTTGTCGTAAGCCTCTGTGGTGGTCAATCAGCTCGCCCTCCACACCATTTAGGAGGACTGCAGAGGAGGATGACTGCAGGAGCAGAGCGATCCAATCGCGCCATCGTGCAGAGAAACCTAGCTTCTGGAGTAGCTCAAGTAGATATTCCCACGAGATTGAGTCGAACGCCTTCGCTATATCCATTTTGAAGAGTAGTGCAGATTTCTTTCTACGATGCAGGCTGCGAGCGGCATTTCTGACGAACAGAAAGCTATCGTGGATGCACCTAGTCTTCAGGAAAGCACTTTGCGCCGGAGATATGAGACTGCCAAGTTTTGGTGCGAGACGCAGGGAGAGGATCTTGGCGATGAGCTTAGCAAAGGAGTGTACTAGGCTAATCGGTCGATAATGACCGATGTCAGAAGGATCCGGGGCTTTTGGAATTAGCACCACCGTTGCTGCATTGAGGTCTTTGAAACTATGACCACCGTTGAGATCATGGAATTGCTGTAGGGCGCGTATGAGATCAGCTCTCTAAACTTACTCTTCTGTCCATCATCTCTGTTTTTCTTCACGGGAAACAAGTGATTTCATTAATTAATCAAAGATTTACAATCCTTTAGGTTGGTTCACTAGCTTCCATTGGGAAATTTCTAGGCCCGCAGGTTGTGCGTTGCTGACTTCTTCCCACGGCTGCCATACATCATCTCTGTTTGTCCGACCTAAAACGCATGCAATCAATGCAGCCCATATGTATTACTTCCTTCATTTCTAAATATTTATTTTTTTAGAGATTTCAACAAATAACTATTCCCTTCGTTCTTAAATATGTCCTTTTACAAATTTTAAATGAACTACTACATATGAATGTATATAGACATATTTTAAAGTGTACATTCACTCATTTTGCTCCGTATGTAGTCATTTGTTAAAATATTTAAAAAGACAAATATTTAGAAACGGGGAGAGTACATATGAAGAAAAATGAGTGATTTTACACTAAATATGTTTATATACCTCTGTATATGGTAGTTCATTTAAAATATTTAAAAACAGAAGAAGTACGTACTTGCGGGACTATAGGATACACCTACTTGCTCAATTATCTCTGATAAAATACGACAGGAAAAGTGGACTACTCCATCGCTAATCTGAATAAGTATAATACTAGTGTCGGCAGTAGTACAACCATCGGACCGCTGATTGGACGGACCTCAGTTAACTACCTGAGAGATTATCATGGCGCTTAAGAGTTGACGTTCTCTGCTCTAGGTGCAACGTTCACGCGGAGAATCAAATTAATCTACATATGGTTCTGCCATGTCTTACGTGCTCGGGTGTCGATGTGCACGTACCGTGCTACAAACCGGTCCCCCAAAAATTTAGGCCACGTAGGGGTCTTGGAAACTATACGTACGTGGAATATGTTTGACACAGAGGATTGTGGTGAACTGAGCATATCCTCTTGTGTGGAACTAACTTATCATGGTTTAAGTTCTAAACTTGACACTGGTGCTTGTACTTTTTCTGAATTTATTTTATGCTTTTTGGCAGTGTTCGTTTAGTTCGAGGAGATATTTTCGTCGACTATCAAGCCGTTTCGGGTGAGTTCGCCAATCTCAAGATATTGTTCCGATTTAATATGTCTGAGATGCTTACAGGATTAGTGTGTGTGCACGTGCATTTATAGGGATGAATGTAGTGCATATATGTGATCATCTATACTGCATTAAGAATACGAAGGATTGCATGTCTGGTTCACTTTAATTAGTTTTTTTTTTCAAAAAGGGGACTTCCCGGCCTCTGCATTAAAACGATGTATATGACCAAACACTTCAATTAGTTAATCTTTGGGCAGGGAAATTACAATAATAATAATAGTACAATTCGTACACATTTTTTCTTTTGAGTAATTAATAAATGCCCTAAACAAATGCAACGGTGAGACAGAGAGACTTCCTCTGCAAGATATGGAGTAGTATATGAGGCAGACAACATAGATTCTGAGTGTATTCGATGATGTAACCGCGCCAGTGCACAAATTTTAATCGCGAGCGCACCGTTGTCGTCGTGCCGGTCGAGCGCGTATCCATGCACGTGCACTGCTAGGTAGTTTTTTTTTTGAAAGTGCACTGCTAGGTAGTTGAAAGACATAAGTGCCCAAAGATTTCTTTGCCGGCCTACGCTTACCTAATTATTATTATTTCGACAAAATGAACAACCTAATCAATTAACTTCTTCTCGTATCTTCCTTGTATCTCGCTAGCACGAGTATATTATCAAGGGACAGATGTTGTTCCATCCGACGTCGTAGGACGTCGTCGATCGTGGTTACCGATCGAGAAATATTGAAATGGTCTACATTTTTTAATTAACTAACGACAAATGGTTTACGTGTACGTACATGCCAAGCGAACCAACTATGTGTACGAATGTCAAGAAAAAAAAACTGTAGCTATGTATGCGCGTACGCCCGTACGCACGCCCTTATAAAAGGTAGGAGTATATACGTGTTGTTGCTACGAACTCATTGACAAGATCGAAGAGCAATTAGCTAGCCTTTATCGCAAAAAAAAAAGGTAGCCAGCACAAACTTAACTAGAAAGGGGAATTAGTAGCTCCTACGAGTGTTAGCAAAGATGCAGCAGAGAGAGGCGAGGAGGGGAGATCAGGGCACAAGCCTAAGGCGCAGCGGCAATCAGCGCCAGCCTATGCGTGGTCGTAAGTCCTATGTATCTCTTTTTCTTACTTTTCTATGTACTTTCTTGACGTGGTTCTCTTATTTGATTTTGAAAGATTTTAGCTCACCACATTTTCATGAGGTGACCAATTCAATCCATGCATGCGACGTCTCTTTCCGATGGCATATGTACACGCATGTTAGTTTTGTTTTTTCACTTCGGGATACTCCCCTTTTCAAAAAAAAAACTTGTTTCCACATCTCCTTGCCAACTTCTTTTCCGAGTAGGGCTCGTTAGCCCAGCTCGTCAAATTCTTCTGTTAATGATTTCAGATTAAAACTTGGCTTGACTCATTAGTTAACGAGTTTGAATTGAGTCGAGCCAAGTTATGAGCTAACTAAGTTCGTCTGATTTTTTTCCTCTAAGAAAGTTATAACCATTTGCATAAGTTATTACCGTAATTTGCATATGACTTTTCGTTTATCTACTTTAACTCTATTTATTGCCTTTTTGGCTCTTCATGCAGAGGGAAATACAACAATGGTAGGTACTCCAAGGCGACAACCTTCAACCATGGAAGAACATACTACTACCAACCAAGGTCCCAATCGTGGGAACAACACAATAGGTTGTAAAACGATACATGGGATGGAAGTGTGAGGAGTTCTTATTTTGTTTTGAAGGATATATGAATATATAGTCAAATATTTTGGTAGAGACTATGTTTTTTATTTCATGTTATTCTATGTTTTTCTCCTTTTCCAGTTAATATCATGCATAGTCTCTACTCATGAAAACACCATCACCAATAAGTGGATATAACGATATTAACTGAAATCGTTATATTTGAGGTCCTTGTAAAGACTTTACTTTTATTTATTTTTATGTAAAACATGATCCAATCTTTGTGTGTACAAATATATGTGTCTTATTATGCAAAAGATAAAATGGAACTTTATAAAATATACAATATCGTTTTACTTTTTGTGTTTACTTCAAACACTAATTACTAAGATAGATGTATGCAAATAACCTCTATAATTTCATATACACGTACAAATTTTACAAAAGAAGCTCACAAAATTTCTGTAAGTTACTATATCTTACCTCTTTACATGTCTTCCAGTTTATCTTATTTTACTTCAAAATTAGAATTCATTTGTTTGTCTTCATGAAGGGGGAAATGCTCCATCCTGGGGTGGAGGTGGCCATCAGAGCAACCCCCAAGCTCAAGTTCATCACACCATTATAGCCCCATCCCTCCAAACCAGCACAATGGGTAAGTGGATGTAAGAAAGTTGGAATGTTATGTTTTTTTGTCCTAGCAGACACTTATTTGCTCTTCTAAAATTTATAAGAAATGCAAAAGGAGTCTCTCTGGCTATAACATATGTTTTGTTCTAACAGAGACTCATTGCATCTTTCAAAACTTGTGCAATGTACTGTACTTATATTTATATTTTGAAATTCACTATTCTTTTCATGAAGGGTTGAATGCGCCATCGTTGAGTGGAGGTGTGCGTTCTCTCATCATGCAGGGTCATCATACACACATAGCATCAACTCCTGAGAATAACACAACAACCGGTAAGTTTTTTCTTTGAAAAAAGAAAGGGCGTGATACTCTCTTTTAGTGTATGATCTATATTTTTATTACTTAAAAAGAATGTAAGGTTCTGTCTCACGTCAATCTTTCATCCAACCTTCCCACGTACCTTCCTATTTTATTTTTTTTCTTTCCCATCTCTGACACCCCCCCCCCCCAAAAAAAATCTATTTTCCCTAAAAACCACATTAATTATCCCGTGTATATTTGGTAAGCAAGCAAGTGCTTACGAAAAAAATTTCTATGACAACATTTATATCTTCTTGCAACACACGGACAATTGTGTTGCGGAAATAAAACAAATAAGTCTGTTACAAATCTCGAAGGCGATAAACAAGAAAAACAAGTAAGAATCCTCTAGGATGTTGCTTCTAAAGTTCTTTGGCTACCGCAGGGATCAAGGTTTCTAACAGAGGTATGAATGAATAAATTAATACACCAGTCATGCCACGCTTAGGGGGCACACTATCAAGTTTGGGTTCCTGTTGACAAGCTGAATATCAGAGTCCATTTATGTTTTTAGTGCTGGGAAGATTGAAGTCACGAGAAGTTTAGACCCGTCCCATTCGACCAAGCGACGTCGTAGAAATGTGTCGTGGAGCGAGTCGCCCAAAGGGATGCCAGTAGCATCATACTAGAGATCCTTTGCCGCCGCCGTCTGTTCATGGTGAGAACGCACCCAGAAACCACCTAGCATAGTTATTTTTTTCCTTTGTGGGCAGACTTCTCCATTGCTCTTGTGAATTAACTTATGGTAAATGCCATATGGATCCTCTTTGCGGCGCATAACTTATTTGCGACGTATAACACATTTTTTATTTTGTAATGCGTGCTTTGATCCAAATCGCAAGATATGTAACGAAATCCCTTCTATCAAAATTAGATATAATATAAACGTTTTCATGTGCAACATCTATATATAGTTTCATGGAAATATTTCCTCACCGGTATATAGCTATATGAGTACTGGAGTACATATTAAACCTACTTCATGTATTTTTAAATTGTTTCTGAAGCGCGTGTATTTTTAAATTATGTAGATGCATCAACCGTTGGACCAGAAAACAGAGCTATCCATGTGCCCGATGAAAATCCGCGTGGCGAGGTACCTCCTCAAACCTCTCTCTCTCTCCTCTGATGCATCAACCATGTGCACACTGATTGAATGTGGTCTCTCAAATATGTTTTTCCAGTCATGAAGAGTGACCGATGAAGAAAGACACACGCAGGCACCGATGTTGACCATACATGTAGTGCAAATAAATACATATATGTGCTACGCGTGAACAATGGTATTTGTATGTACTGCTCACATGCACACAGTGAGCGTGGTATGTCTGTAATTTATACTCCCTCCATAAACTAATATAAACGCGTTTAGAACACTACTAACGCGCTTATATTAGTTTACAGAGGACTTGTAAGCATTGTTTATATGTAATTATACCATATACTATAATGGTAAGCTGTGCATGAATGATGTATACTTGGTAAATAAAATATTTCTGTAAAGGGCGTTATTGTTCACCGGGCTCAGATGAGCCCGGGCACCGAAGGGGATTATCGAAGTTATATGTACTACTAATCGCTATCGATCGTATCGAAGACTTTCTCTTGCATCATCTCCATGTTTGATCACAACCTAACGCAAGATACTCGTAGTAGTTGCTATAATACAGTATGACATTAGTACTACACCGGACAGTTATGAATCCGTCATGACTGGTGATTTGGACAGACATGCGTGTCCTGTGCGTCGACAGAGTTGACATCTCTCCAGTACAGCCAAAACAACACAGAACATGATCTGACGTGGTGGGTGTGTTGGGGTGTCAAACCGGCCGGCTGGGGGATGGAAAAGTTGACAAAACTTACACAGGAGATAATTGCGTACTCTACCTCGCACGCCAGTTTTTTTTGCGAAAAAACTTTCAGTCTATTTATTTTCAATCATGGCAGTATAACAAACACCGAAAATAAAAATGGAAGAAATCTAAACAGACTGAGATTCGGATGTTAATTGTCACGGGTATGGTCTTGTATTCTTGTTAGCTTGAAAAAAACATTGTTATAGTACTGTATTATGGAACAGAGTAGTAGAGCAAAGCTATTTAGCTAGCTAGTATCATGACTTGTAGCTTGTTTACGGACGAAGTTTGCCTGCTCCCGTTCCATGCTCCTATCCGTGTTCCCATTTCACTTATTTTCAATCGAACGGCTGCCCTGGTTTTCCTCCCTCATATCCCTTTTCTGGCCCAAAAAAGGGAATCGACGTATTTCCGTTTCTCTCTCTCCCTCACGTAATACTCATGACTGATTCGGGAGGGAAAATGTCCGCTAATCTAACTATTTTGCGCGCCAACTTCGAAACCGAGGTATGAGCCAAACCCTCACAAACGCTAGATCCTAAATTACAGGCGGAAGGAAACTTGCAATCTGAAGCCTGATTGCATCCAACGAACAAATTTTTGGCAGACAGCAAAGTCTGCAAATATCAAGCCATCCGAGGTTTAAACAAAGGAAATTATTGCTTCTTCAAGCAGTGATCATGGGAACCATGAACACGGCAATGGATCTCCAGGACCAGAAGTAAGAAATCTGACTCATATTCTTCTTGATCTCTTTTCATTGTTCTTGCCCTTCTTGTCGAATTGGTTATTTACTTTCTCCTGCTAACAAACAAATAAAAAATACTGATCATGATCATGTAAGATCTATGCAAATCTGATTTGAACATTTGTACAACCATGTAGGAACAAAAGGAATAGCAGTTTTTCACAACTTAGTCAGGTCGTTCCCCGTAAAAAAAACTTAGTCAGGTCGTTCATGCTATTTCAACCATATATATACAAGAATCTGTTATTCTTTCACGGCCTGCCATACATAATAAAATACGATTTCTAATTGTTTTTTATCCATAATCAATATTAGTCTCACAAAATCAACATTATGATCTTTTACAATTGATTTAGATTCAAATAGTTGTACAACAATTTAGTTTACAAGTAGTATTCCAGTAGTGTGGCCATGTAGACACAATTGTAGTATGATTATGAGGACTGAATGGTTAGACTACAAAATTGCGACATGAATTGATTACTTGTGTCAAGGGCAACTAAAAGGTAATCTGTTTGTGAACCTTGTTTGAAAAATCTAACTGTCAAGCATATGAGTATTAACTAAAGTGAATACTGATTCATATAGGACGTGCATGAGACTGCTCCTAGCAATGCAACAGATTGCATCGATGAAAGGGTACCAAAGGTTGGCATGCAATTTCCATCTGAAGAGGAAGCTTACTCCTTTTATAACAAGTATGCAAAAGCTATCGGTTTTAGCATGCGAAGAGGGAGTCAACATAAAGTAAAGAATTCTTCCATGATACAGCAACGGACATTTACATGCTCCCGTCAAGGTATGGGCTGCTTGTATTTTGTTTTAGTTATATTCCTTTTGGTTTCACTAAGATACTTATTTTAATTGAGAGGATTCCGTGCAGAAGATAAGAGAGAGGATTCGTTCAATTACAGTAGGCTTGAAACACGATGTGGTTGTGAAGCCCATGTGAAGATAAGTCCGAAAAGCGGATTATATTATGTCTACGAATTTAAGGCTGCACACAACCATAATCTTGCCACTGGAGACATGGCCTTATATTTAAGGTCCCAAAGGAAAGTGACGGAAGCACAAATAGCAAACGCCGAGGTCGCAAAGTCCGTAGGCATTTCGAATAAAGCAACTATTGATCTTATGGCCAAAGAAGTATCTGGACTTCCAAATCTTGGGTTTGCACCCGAAGATATAAAAAATCGTTTGTACTCTAAGAGAACACTACAAGCAAAGAAAGGTGACGCCGGGGGAGTGTTAGAATACATGGAGAAGAAGGTAAAAGAAGATGCCAATTTTTTCTATCCAATTCAAATTGATGAGGATGATCTGATAACTAATATATTTTGGGCTGACTCAAAAATGATCTCAGACTATACATTATTTGGTGATGTCATGTGCTTTGACACCACATATAGGAAACTAGATGATGGGCATCCATTTGGTTTAATTGTTGGGGTGAATAATCACAAGAAAACTACTGTCTTCGGTGCCGCACTTCTCTATAATGAAACAACTAAAAGTTTTGGTTGGCTTTTTAGAACATTTCTAACAGCTATGTCTGGGAAATATCCAAGGACAATCCTGACCGATGAAGATGCAGCAATGGCAAAGGCAATCAGTGTAGTCCTACCTCGGTCTTAGCACAGACTTTGCGTGTGGCATATGAATCAAAATGCTTGCAAGCACCTTGCTGGGGTTGTTGAAGAATATAAGAAGTTCAATGCTGATTTTCAGCATTGTATATATAATATTAAGGAAGAAGATGATTTTATAAATGAATGGAATAGAATGGTAGACATATATGGTCTACGTGACAATACATGACTGCAAAGGCTGTTTGAGAAAAGGGAGCAATGGGCACTAGTGTATGGCAGAAATACATTCTCAGCCCACATGAGCACTACCCAAAGAAGTGAAAGCATGAATAATGAACTGAAGCGGTACATTAGTATTAAATATGACATGCTTACTTTCTTCGACATTTTGGGCGGCTAGTTGCAGATAAAAGATTTGTAGAGGTGAAGTGTGACTTCAAGGCATCACAAACTACTCCCAAGCTAAAGGCAATAGATAGCTATGTACTAAGGCAAGCTGCAACTACATATACTCCAGAAATATTCAAGATGTTTGAGGAGCAAGTGCTTCGGACCCTCAACTATGACACATTTCTTTGTGATGATAGTGACAAAGAGCAGAAGGTTTATACAGTAAAATTTCATGGCACACAACGTGAGCATGTTGTCCAATTTGACCCAAATGAAGAGAAAGTCAATTGTAGTTGCAAGAAATTTGAATTTGCTGGAATCCTCTGCTCTCATTGCTTAAAGATACTTGATATTAATAACATCAAGCATATCCCTAAACAGTATGTATTGAATAGATGGACAATTGATGCCAAAGTGCTAGAGATAACAAGCAATTGCAATCTGCATGAGGATCTAAAAGCAAGAATGTCTAACTTCTACAAAGACTTGTGCAGAATGTTTATCCACATAGCTGCTCGTGCCGCAGAGTCCGATGAAACATATGACATGGCTGCTAAATGTGCAGAGCAGCTAGCATGAGATGTGGAGAAATGCTTGAAAAATAGAACTGATCTAGATCCAAACCCAGATTTGGGTAATTCCTCTGTTTCAGAAGGTATATACTATACTACTACTTGCATAGAGTCTTTTCAAACTGATTCTTACATTTAACTTCATGGTTGCAGGTCCGAACATCGACTCTAGTAGAGTTTCAAAACATAACGAGGGGCTATGCAGGCCAAGAGGTATGAAGGTCAAGGAGAAGACCGTACGAGGATCAGCAAGACTCGTTGGTGGCTTGGAGAAAGCAAAAAAAAGAAAAGAAAAAGAAGACAAAATGATTATTTACAACTACAACCTGAAATGCCTTTCACAATTCAAATGCCTATGTATAACCCAATCTTATTGGTATATAGGAAGTCTTCCTTTTTTAACTTTCTCATTATCAAACTTCAGTGATGCTAAGCTTTCTATTAATCTTCATAGGGTCATTTGGGAGAAAAATATTGGACCAGGATCAGCAGGACCCGTTGGTGACTTGGAGAAAGCAAAAAAGAAGAAGAAAAAGAAGATTGCCGATTCTTTAGAACTACAGCGTGAAATGCCTTTCACAAACCAAATGCCGAGGTATCTACCACAACACAACCCCCAAATGGTATAAGAAGGCTACTTGTAAAATTTTCTCCTTTTCTAATCTTCAACGACCTAAGCTTTGCTATTTAATTGCATAGGGTCATCTGGGAGCTCTGCCAAATCATCTATACCCCTATTTGGCACACAACTCAAGTCTGCGACAATCCATCGGTAGCTCTACCCCTACGATGATGCCAAGACAAAATCTATCATTCTTTGAACAACATGGTCCTACCAGTGGTACCTCTACCCCTATGATGATGCCAGGACAGAATCTATTATTCTTAGAACAATAGAATCCTACCATTGGTACCTTTAACCCTACGATGATGACAGCATAAAATCTATCATTATTCCAACAACAACAGACTCCTACCAGTGGTACCTCTACCGCTATGATGATGCTAGGACAGAATCTATCATCCTTCCAAGAAAATAATCTTACCATAGGTGCCTCTACCCCTACGATGATGCCAGGACAAGATCTACCATTCTTCCAACAGAAGCCTGCTTAATCGATGTTATAGAGTTTTATCTCATATATTTGCTTGCAACTATATTAGAAACTATGAGTATATGACCATGGATTAAAGGATACTATCTATATTAATTAAACATATTTCACTTATTTTCCGCGTTACCATCTGTTCATAGCTTAAAGGACTATGAATGGAACTCAGGAATTATGTTTCCACTTTTCATTTGTTGTAATTATTGTCAACTCATTATAGACAAGTTGTAAAACAATGGTAGCCCTCAGGTTGGATGAGATTAATAGGAATATTGTGATTTCTACTTTCTATACTGCTATACAAGCAATGTGAACCAAGATGCAGTTAGGCTTGGTTTGCATCAGGTATAAACTGTACATATTACCAACAACATTTTTTTGCCTAACCTGACAAGCAGACCAGTAGTCGATCACTGCGGTAATGAAGTGCCACTGTCACGTAGATCAATATCAACTATCAACCCAAAAATATGACTTTGCTTGTATCGACGAAAGGAGTAATTTGTTCACTTCACTGAACTGTCTTCTGGCCTCATCCTGTATGCAAACATCACCACCACTACCTAATTAAATTTCAGTTTATTCAATCAGTACACGACATCATTAGTATTTTGTGCAATGCAAGACCTTTCCAAGACTGAATCCACTGCATTCAAACAATGTTTTCCTTTTGTTGCATCCTAAAATTAACCATCTTGTTAGAAAAATTAAATCAAGCTGAGCACCTTCAGTACGCACAGAACAATGATATAAATTAATTGTCAATTTAAACATAACTAGCTAGGTATCCAGGACATGTAGAAGCTAATTTCGATCTACAATTTTGCACAACAAAAGTTAAGCTATTAAGAAATCTCAGTATGGACCAAATTAATTTGCAATATCCCCTTGTGCTTGTGTGCTCAAATACCAGCAGTTACATACAAAATACTTAGCTCAGATCAGAGACTAAATGGCAAACAAATCAGACGAGACATCTGAATTGTGCAGAAGTACAGAGGAGGAAGAGAGGGCGCGGGGCAAGGCAACCTCGGCAGGCATGAGAATGGTACCAGCGGTACCGAAGATGGAGCCACATGCCTAGAATAGCCGCTAGAAGGGGGACACCCTCGTCGCTAGCTGCGGCCTCCGCCGCCACGACCTCCACTATGACCACCTCCGCGGCCCCGAGCTCCACCGTCACCGTCCCCATCACAGGCAACCCCAAGACCCGATCTTTGGTGCAAGAATGAACCATGAGGCAGAGGCTGTCTTGGCAGGAGAGGGATATGTTTATTATTCATGCTAGAATTGTATTAACAGGAAACTTAGTACATATGTGAATACATAGACAAAACATAGTGTTTCTAGTATGCCTCTACTTAACAAGCTCGTTAATCAAATATGATTAATTTTCCTGACCATAGACATGTGTTGTCGTTTGATGAACGGGATCACATCATTAGAGAATGATGTGATGGACAAGACCCATCCGTCAGCTTAATATAAATGATCGTTCAGTTTTATTGCTATTGCTTTCATTATGACTTATACATGTTTCTCTCACTATGAGATTATGCAACTCCCGAATACTGAAGGAATGATACGTCTCCAATGTATCTACTTTTTCTCATGCTTTTCCTCTTGTTTTGGACTCTAACTTGCATGATTTGAATGAAACTAACCTTGGACTGTCGTTGTTTTCAGCAGAACTACCACGATGTTGTTTTTGTGCAGAAATAAAAGTTCTCGGAATGGAACGAAACTTTGTGAGGATTTTTTAGACCAATAATAAGAATTTCTGGAGCCAAGACCCACCTGGGCGCGCCCAGGTGGTTGTACCCACCAGGTGGCCCCACTGACGACCCCCTGATACTATAAATTCACATTATTTCAGAAAAAAAATCAGGGAAAAAGAATTATCACGATCCACGAGATGGAGCCGCCGCCAAGCCCTGTTCTTCCTTGGGAGGGTAGATCTGGAGTCCGTTTGGGGCTCCGGAGAGGGGGATCTTCGTTCTTCATCATCACCAACCCTTCTCCATCGCCAATTCCATGATGCTCCCCACCGAGAGTGAGTAATTCTTTCGTAGGCTCACTGGTCGGAGAGGAGTTGGATGAGATTCATCATGTAATCGAGTTAGTTTTGTTAGGGCCCGATCCCTAGTATCCACTATGTTCTTAGATTGATGTTGGTATGACTTTGCTATGCTTAATGCTTGTCACTTTGGACCCGGGTGCCATGATTTCAGATCTGAACCGTTTGTGAATTCATCATTATATCCATGTTTTAGATCCGATCTTGCAAGTTATAGTTGAAAGTGCAACTATCCCTGGATGGTTTTGGAATTCCTAACAACATATAGCTCATTGAGCTAATGCTATTCCAGGACGAATATTTCAGGAAAGCTCAATGGTTGGCATGGCATGGATTAGAAAGTGGACCCTTCAAAATGATAAGGATAAAAGATTGGCTCAAGCTCAAAGCACAAGACTCTACATTTTCTATTTTAGTGATCCAAGATCACATTGAGTCTATAGGAAAAGCCAATACTATTAAGAAGGGATGAGTTGTTGCTTAATGAGGTGCTTGCTCAAAATGCTTAGTGATATGCTCCAAAACCCTCCACTACTTTCTCATATCCACATGTCCCACACCATATATCCAACTCGGCCCCACCGATTCTTTCTATCCGGCGCCACTGAGTTCAGTTGACATAGCCACTGCCAGAAACCCTAGTCTTTTCGGTCTCATCGATAGGGATCTCGGTCTCACCGAGATGGGATTGTAATCTCTCTGTTTCCCTTCGTAACATTTCGGTCAAACCGAGATGAGCGATCGGTCCCACCGAGATTGCAATGTAAACTCTCTGTTCCCCTTCGTAACACTTCGGTCCAACCGAGATGAGCGAATCGGTCCCACCGAGTTTGCCTGACCAACTCTCTGTTAGTCCATTACCAAAATCAGTCTCACCGAGATTACGTTATGCCCTAACCCTAACGAAATCGGTCCCACCGAGTTGACAAGTCAGTCCCACCGAGAATCCTAACGTTCACATTTTGAACTAAATCGGTCTGACCGAGTTTCATGATTTGGTCCCACCAAGTTTGGTGATTTGTGTGCAACGGTTATATTTTGTGTGGAGGCTATAAATACCCCTCCAACCACTCTTCATTCATGGAGAGAGCCATCATAACATGCCTACAATTCCAATACATATTTTCTGAGAGAGAACCACCTAACTTGTGTTGAGGTCAAGATATTTCATTCCAACCACATAAATCTTGATTTTTAGCCTTCCCAAGTTGCTTTCTACTCAAATCTTCTTTCTACCAAATCCAATCCTATGAGAGAGAGAGTTGAGTGTTGGGGAGACTATCATTTGAAGCACAAGAGCAAGGAGTTCATCATCAACACACCATTTGTTACTTCTTGGAGAGTGGTGTGTCCTAGATTGGCTAGGTGTCACTTGGGAGCCTCCGACAAGATTGTGGAGTTGAACCAAGGAGTTTGTAAGAGCAAGGAGATTGCCTACTTCATGAAGATCTACCCTAGTGAGGCAAGTCCTTCGTGGGCGACGGCCATGGTGGGATAGACAAGGTTGCTTCTTTGTGGACCCTTCGTGGATGGAGCCCTCCGTGGACTCGTACAACCATTACCCTTCGTGGGTTGAAGTCTCCATCAACGTGGATGTATGATAGCACCACCTATTGGAACCACGCCAAAAATCTCCGTGTCTACATTGCGTTTACTCCCTCTAAACTCCTCCCTTTACCTTCATATGCAATTATTTTACATTCCGCTGCTATACTCTTAGAATTGCATGTGTAGGTTGATTACTTGTTTGTGCTAAGTTGCTAAAATCTGCCAAGAACTAAAATTGGGAAAAGGCTAGATTTTTATTAAGTCAAGTAGTCTAATCACCCCCCTCTAGACATACTTTAAATCCTACAAGTGGTATCAGAGCTTTGGTCTCCATTTGCTTTGATTTCCATAGCTTTTGGTGGTCATAGCCTTGGTTTCACAACCTAGGAGAGTATGGCGTCTAGCGAGGGAAATTACCACCGTAGAGGTCCTTACTTTGATGGTACAAATTTTGCTAGTTGGAAGCATAAGATGAAAATGCATATTCTTGGACATAACCCCGCCGTTTGGGCTATTGTGTGTATTGGCTTGCAAGGTGAATTCTTTGATGGGAGAGAACCAAACCGTGAAGCCACCGCGGAAGAGTTGAAGATGCTACAATACAATGCTCAAGCTTGTGATATTCTCTTCAACGGATTGTGCCCCTAAGAATTCAACAAAATCAGCCGTCTTGAGAATGCAATGGAAATTTGGGATACTTTGATTGATATGAACGAAGGCACCGACTCCGTAAAGGAATCCAAATTGGATGTGCTTCAAAGTCAACTTGACAAGTTCAAAATAAAGGATGGTGAAGGTGTCGCTGGAATGTATTCTAGGCTTGCTCTCATCACAAATGAGATTGTCGGCTTAGGAAGTGAAGAGATGACCGATAAATTCATCATCAAGAAGATCCTAAGAGCCTTGAATGGAAAATATGATACCGTGTGCATTGATCCAAATGATGCCCAATTACAAAGATCTCAAGCCAACAGAAGTCATTGGAAGAATTTTTGCTCATGAGATGTCACTCAAGGATAAGGAAGAGCTTCACAACAAGTCAAGTGGTGCTTACAAAGCCTCAAGTGATGCTCCCACATCATCAAGCGAGAAACAAACCTTCAATGAAGAATTGAGCCTAATGGTAAAGAACTTTAACAAGTTCTACAAGAGTAGAAGCAAAGAAAGAAGTTCCAAGACAAGGTCCTACAATGACAAAAGATCTTCTAGTCGTGAGCGTAATTGCTACAATTGTGGAAGACCCGGACACTACTCCAATGAGTGTACGGCTCCCTACAAAATAAGAGAAGATTCTCCCAAAAGAAGAAGTAGAAGAGAAGAATCACCACCAAGAGAAAGGAGGAGTAGAGATGATCGTTAAGAACGAAAACCCTCTCGGAGAAGCAAGGATTCAAAAAGGAAAGAAAAGTCATCAAGGAGCTACACAAAAAGAAGACATCAAGCTCATGTTGGTGAATGGGTATCTGGCTCCGACTCCGACAATCACTCCGAAAGAAGTTATCACTCCGATTTCGAATATACTCAAGATGAAGGTGTTGCAGATCTAGCACTTGTGTCAACCAACTCCTACGACATATTTGACTCACCAAATGAAGGAATTGGAAGGTGCTTCATGGCCAGAAGTCCAAAGGTAACACATCCCGAGTATGTTGATTTCAATAGTGATGAAGATGATTTGCTAGGTGACGATGATTTACTTGTTGACAACTCTGGTGATGAAAACTATGATAAAACGTCAATTAATCATGCTAATCAAGATAAAACGAATGATGATGATAATAAGGAGATTGAGCGTCTAACTAAAGAACTAAACACTCTTAAGTTAGCTCATGAAACTACCTTGGAAAATCATCGAGAACTTTTAAAGACTCATGATAAGCTACGCTTTGAAAAGCTCAACCTTGAGCAAGAGCATGAGTTTCTAAAGGCAATCGATGACGATCTTCGCAAGAAAAGTTCTTCTTACATTGCCAAGCGTTTACTCTTGTCTACTTACATGCCAAAAGTTAAATCTAGCAACAAGAGCAAGAAAGATTCTTCATCTAGTAGTAACAACAATCATGGTAAATCCAATATTGTTGCTTCTAGTAGTTCTCTTGATTACACTAATGATTCTCTTAGCCAAGTTACACTTGAGCAAGAAAATATCTTATTGAAGGGAATTATAGAGAAAGGTGTTTACAAGAGCCTTGCCGGGAGTAAGCAATTTGATGAAATTGTACGCAAGCAAGGAAGACACCGGAAGAATCAAGGTGTTGGTTTTGAACGAAAGTTCAATGCCAATGGAGTTGAGTGGGAAGAAGATCAATACCCCAAGACGAAGTTTGTTCCTCAACAAGAGAAGTATGATCCTACTTCTTTCAAAGGGGCACAAGCTCAGATGATCTTCCACCACAAGACCACAAGCAAAAAGGCAAGGACAAGCTTCAAGAGGAGATTGATGCATTTGAAGAAGCACCCAAGGCCTTGGTCAAGTGGGTTCCCAAGACCACATCAAGTTCTACTTCATCAAGTACAACTACAACTCCAAGGGTTCCCATCAAGATGGTGTGGATCCAGAAGAAGAAGCACTAGAGAGTTCTTGAGGGTGACTCCGCCAACATACTTCACTCTTATCATTTTGGCGAGGACAAGTGCAAACAACTTCCATATCTTGCACTAGTTCAAGGAGTTACAAACCCTCTTGTTGGTAAGACAAGGGATAAGGTAACCTAAAGCTTTCATGGACATCATCTTGTGTATGCATCACTCTATGTCTATGCATATCCTTGTTTGTTCCTTATGGGACTAACCCATGTAGGTATTGAAAGTGCAACTCACTCCAAAGGATTGCTCCAAATGATCTACATCAACATTGAGCATCTACATCTTCAACACCTACATGAAGTCATCATCGACAAAACCCAAGATTAGTTCATCCCTCTTAGGGGGGATATCACATCTAGGGGGAGCTTTGATCTAAACAATTGAGCTAAAGCAACACTAATGGTGTGAACACAACAATGCTTTATGTAAAAGTGGTAACCCCACTTGTGCTTAAACCATGAGTATGACCTATGATCAAATGTTCTCATTTGACTCCTAAGTCAATATACTCATATATAGATGACCTAGTCATCGCCAAATTGCTTGATAGATGCTAGAGCGTTTGTGCATGCTTTGTCATATATTTCATTTGCCACTTTATTGTGTGAGCATGTTGGTTGCATATTTTACTCATTCGAGGACATCCATTTGTTGGTTTGATTGTTTGGCTCTTTCTCTTTTGCCAAATGGATGGACAAGAATTCCTAAGGACTCTCTCTAGCTATCTATCCTTTTCTCGTCTCAAACTCTATTCATGTTGCATCACAAAGTTTGATCAAGTCAGATTCGAACCACACTGTGTGAGGAGCACTCGGAGTTCCTGATTTGCCATAGACTTAAACCTCCAAAACCTCTTTATGCATCTCGGTCTGACCGATTCATCCTTTTCGGTCCTACTGAGTCACTAAGTTGATCTAGGGTTTTTCAATCTCGATGCAACCGATTAGAACCTTTCGGTCACACCGAGTTGCAGTAATTGCCTGCAGTTCTGCATCTCGGTGCCACCAAGTCGTTCCACTCGGTCA
The DNA here is from genome assembly GCF_003073215.2 of Triticum urartu. NCBI lineage: Eukaryota > Viridiplantae > Streptophyta > Magnoliopsida > Poales > Poaceae > Triticum > Triticum urartu. Next base: position 454,366,275 of record NC_053028.1, read on the forward strand.
CACCGACAGGGTCAGGTTATATATACTGATGGGCCAAAATTTGGAAAAAAATTCGAACCTCCTCACCCGCGCATAACTTACTCTGCCTCCTCGGGTCTCCGGATCGTCCTCTCGTCGCCAGCGACCTCCCGCCACTGGTCTCCGCTGTCGTCAACGGAAATCTTCACCGCCGTTGCTGCTGTAGCAAGCTCGTCGCTGAACTAGGGTACGAACTTGATCATTGTGCTAATCCTTAACTCTGATTCTTAGCACATTGCTTTGCCATGATTCTTGCCACGAATGAAATCATCCTGTCCAGCGAAAACATCCCGTAGATTAGTTTTGAATTGCAAATTTAGGGTTAGGTCTCCGCCGAATTCATCTCGGACCGACCGAGTTGTAGAAATCGGTCTCACCGATTTTGGCTTAGGCCAGAGCACACGCGTTTTCGGTCTGACCGAAAATTGCAAATCGGTGTGACCGAGTTCAATTCTCTATGAAACCCTAGCAGTCTCGGTGCCACCGAACTGTAACTCGGTCTGACCGAGTTCACTAGTTTAGGTTCCAAAAACTGCTTCGGTATCACCGAGTTTACAAATCGGTAGATCCGAAATGCTTTCTGTGAAGAACTAAAACTAAGTTTTTGAGTCAATTATTTTGCAAAACTCCTGTACTTTGTGATGCCCATCTACTCTACCTCATCTATAATCTATTCACAGGGTCTGCTGACAGTTTGCGTGCAAGATGTCTGACCAAAGTGATAGCCAGAACAAGTCTGAGGAGCAGGTTCAACTGAGTGAGGGCACTAGTCCCTCCAGTTCATCTGATGATGGCAGCAGGAGCACACCAAGCAACTTGCCAAAGGCATCCACCAGAACAAGAAAGAAGAAGACCTCAGATTCAGAGGATGAGGATTATGTGGTTGTTGAGGAAGAAGTCAGCTCCAAGAAAAAGGTGCTGAAAAAGGAGTATGGCTCAGCTGCTACAGTCAAGCCAGGGATGCATAAGAAGGCACCAACAAAGAGAGTCCCCATGTCTAAGGCCAGAGCATCCACTGCTAAAACCTCCAAGCCATCTGAAGAGGCAGTTGGAGAAGGCAAGAAAAGGAAGGAAAGGGTCAAGAAGACCACTGCCAGAGTGCTTGGCAGATCATCAATTATGAGAGATGATGTTGAAGAGGAAGAGGATGCTGCACCAGCACCCAAAGCTCAAAAACTCATGGGAGATGCAATCAGATCAGGGGCTACTCCATCTAAGCCCAAAGCTGCTCCCAAGGCAGCTGCTCCAGCTCAGAAGCCCAAGAGAAGCACTAGAAACATTTCTGCTGAGGAAAATAACAAGTCTCAAGTGCCTGAAGCTGCTGAAGAAGATGAAACTCAAGTGCTAAGGAAGCTAAAACCCAAGATCCCTGACCACAGTGATGCACATCCAGTTGTAGAAAACATGAAAATCAGGAAGGATGCAGGATTGAGAATATGGAGAGAGTCTGATCCATATGCTATCAGGAGAAGAACTGCTGTGGACTACAGGTTTCACACTAAAGAACAACAGGACTTCTATGAGACAGTGTTGCTTGACAAGAAGCCCATTGTGTGTGACATGAAATGGGTAGACTGGGAGTACATCCAGAAAAATGAAGATCACTATCCTGGAGTGTATGACAGTTTTAAGGAATGTGGAGTTGATGAATTCGTTCCACAAAAGCTCACCAAGTGGAATGATGAGCTGATCATGCAGTTCTACTCCACTGCCCACTCCTATCCACATGGGAAGATTGTATGGATGTCTGAGGGTACTAGGTACCAATCCACAGTTGATGAGTGGGGCAAGCTTACAAATGCTCCTAAGGAACATGAGGTTGACTTGGATGTTTATGCAGAGAAGAAGAAAGACCACAACGCTATGGCCAACATGTACAAGGAGATCCCAGATGCTGCCTTGGATACACATAAATTTGGATCTGTCCATTACTTGTTGTCTGGTCTGCCTACCATAAACTGGATTCTGAGACACACACTGCTACCCAAGTCAGGTGATCACAAGATGATCAGAGGACATGCTATAAACTTGCTGCACATATTTGATGTCCCACAGAAGTTCAAGGTCATGAGTTTGATTGTTGCAACAATCAAGAGGACTGCTGCTGACCAGAAGAGAAGTTGTGGGTATGCCCCACAAATTCAGGAGCTCATTAACTCAAAGATGGGCACAGGCACATATCTTTTGGACAAGAAGCACCTGCCCATCTATCCTGAATTTGAAGACAACACTGTGGTGATGGATTAAAATGAACCATCTTCGGCTCAAGCACATGAGAAGAGAGAGAAGGCAAAAGGCAGAGAAAGCTGCAAAGATGCCAACTGTTGAAGAGGCATCTCAAGTGTTCTTGAAATCCAAACAATATCAACTTGGATATTTGATCCAATCCACCCTGAGGATTGAGAAGGGCTTGGACACCCTGACTATGAACCATGAGAGTTTGGAGAGGATCGTTGAGCAAAAGTTCTATGATCTGGATGTCAAGGTAACTGAGATCCAAACTGCAATTGAGCAGCTACAGGAGGAAGCAGAGGAGAGGAAGGGCAAGTCTACTACTGATGCTTTCAAGCGAGTGCCACGAGGTCCAAGGTCTGCTGCAGTGCCTGTGATAGATACTCGAGTTTCAGTGTCAGCACCAGCAGCCACAACTCCAGTGCCACCTTCAGTACCCACTCCATTAGCTCCAACTACTTCATCAGAAGCCTTCATCCTTGGAGTTCTCTCTACACCACCTTCCGAAGATCAAGCCTAAGAGTCGTTTAGCACTATGCATTTTTGAACTTTTTGGTAACTTGTTGACAAAGGGGGAGAAAAATGTATAGATCATAGGCTTCGAGAGAGAGTGTGTTGGTTTTTATCTCTCTTTGCACTTATTTGGTTTGTTTGAAACTTTATTGTGTGCTTGTGTGAGCTACTTGTGAGATACTTGTTGATCATGTGTTTGATCATATGCTACCCTTAATGTTTGGTTGAATGATGCTATCTTTTACACCTCTTATATGATCATTCACTTGCTTGGTGATGAGTGCATGCTTTTAATCTCGATCTTTTTGAGTGCTCCACCAAGATGTATGTGACATGGAAGAGTAACCCATGATCCTAATCGATTGTGCATTTGCATTCAAAAGCAAATTTTAAATAATGCACAAATTTAGGGGGAGCTCTTGCTTATCACATACTTCTCAAAGCGACGATGTTTTTCAATCTTATTTATCATTTGTCGAAGCTTTGATCTATATGTTGTCATCAATTACCAAAAAGGGGGAGATTGAAAGTGCAACTATCCCTGGGTGGTTTTGGTAATTCCTAACAACATATAGCTCATTGAGCTAATGCTATTCCAAGACGAATATTTCACGAAAGCTCAATGGTTGGCATGGCATGGATTAGAAAGTGGACCCTTCAAAATGCTAAGGATAAAAGATTGGCTCAAGCTCAAAGCACAAAACTCTACATTTTCTATTTTAGTGATCCAATATCACATTGAGTCTATAGGAAAAGCTAATACTATTAAGAAGGGATGAGGTGTTGCTTAATGAGGTGCTTGCTCAAAATGCTTAGTGATATGCTCCAAAACCCTCCACTACTTTCTCATATCCACATGTCCCACACCATATATCCAACTCGGCCCCACCGATTCTTTCTATCCGGCGCCACCGAGTTCAGTTGACATAGCCACTGCTAGAAACCCTAGTCTTTTCAGTCTCACCGATAGGGATCTCGGTCTCACCGAGATGAGATTATAATCTCTCTGTTTCCCTTCGTAACGTTTCGGTCAAACCGATATGAGAGATCGGTCCCACCGAGATTGCAATGTAAACTCTCTGTTCCCCTTCGTAACACTTCGGTCCAACCGAGATGAGCGAATCGGTCCCACTGAGTTTGCCTGACCAACTCTCTGTTAGTCCATTACCAAAATCAGTCCCACCGAGAATCCTAACGTTCACATTTTGAACTAAATCGGTCTGACCGAGTTTCATGATTTGGTCCCACCGAGTTTGGTGATTTGTGTGTAACGGTTATATTTTGTGTGGAGGCTATAAATACCCCTCCAACCACTCTTCATTTGCGGAGAGAGCCATCATAACATGCCTACAATTCCAATACATATTTTCTGAGAGAGAACCACCTACACTTGTGTTGAGGTCAAGATATTTCATTCCAACCACATAAATCTTGATCTTTAGCCTTCCCAAGTTGCTTTCCACTCAAATCTTCTTTCTACCAAATCCAATCCTATGAGAGAGAGTTGAGTGTTGGGGAGACTATCATTTGAAGCACAAGAGCAAGGAGTTCATCATCAACACACCATTTGTTACTTCTTGAAGAGTGGTGTCTCCTAGATTGGCTAGGTGTCACTTGGGAGCCTCCGACAAGATTGTGGAGTTGAACCAAGGAGTTTGTAAGGGCAAGGAGATTGCCTACTTCATGAAGATCTACCCTAGTGAGGCAAGTCCTTCGTGGGCGACGGCCATGGTGGGATAGACAAGGTTGCTTCTTCGTGGACCCTTCGTGGATGGAGCCCTCCGTGGACTCGTACAACCATTACCCTTCGTGGGTTGAAGTCTCCATCAACGTGGATGTACGATAGCACCACCTATCGGAACCACGCCAAAAATCTCCGTGTCTACATTACGTTTGCTCCCTCTAATCTCCTCCCTTTACCTTCATATGCAATTGTTTTACATTCCGCTGCTATACTCTTAGAATTGCATGTGTAGGTTGATTACTTGTTTGTGCTAAGTTGCTAAAATCTACCAAGAACTAAAATTGGGAAAAGGCTAGATTTTTATTAAGTCAAGTAGTCTAATCACCCCCCCCCCCTCTAGACATACTTTCGATCCTACAATAGTCACCTCTACGGTTATGATCCGACAACCCCGGAGTGACAACAACCGGGCCCACTCTCGGTGATGACCGTAGTTTGAGGAGTTCATGTATTCACTTGTGTTAATGCTTTGTTCCAGTTCTCTATTAAAAGGAGGCCTTAATATCCCTTAGTTTCCAATATGGACCCCGCTGCCACGGGATGGTAGGACAAAAGATGTCATGCAAGTTCTTTTAATAAAGCATGTATGACTATTTACGGAATACATGCCTACATTATATCGATGAACTGGAGCTAGTGCCGTATCGCCCTAGGTTATGACTGTCTCATGATGAATATCATCCAACAAGTCACCGATCCAATGCCTACGAATTTATCCTATATTGTTCCTGCTGCATTACTATTGCTATCATCACTATTACACTTACTACAAATTACTGCTATCACTGTTACTGTTACCGTTGCTGCTGTCACTACTATCAAAACTATCAAACTACTTTGCTACTGATCACTTTGCTGCAGATAATTAATCTCCAGGTGTGGTTGAATTGTCAAGTCAGCTGCTAATACCTTTAAATATTCTTTGGCTCCCCTTGTGTCGAATATATAAATTTGGGTTGAATACTTTACCCTCGAAAACTGTTGTGATCCCCTATACTTGTGGGTTATCAAGATCTTTTTCTGGCGGCGTTGCCGGGGAGCATAGCTATATTTGATGAGTCACTTGGGATTATTATCATATTATCACTATGAAGAATCTTAAGGATCCAAAGACTAAGATATTTCCCTCAAGAACGAGGGGAGGTAAGGAACTGCCATCCAGTTCTACTTTAGATTCACCTTTGTTATGAGTAAACTTGCAACACCACCACATGCTATTAATCCTGATATGTCGCAAGTTATTGATGATGCTACTTCTACTATGAATGATGCTTATGATGATGCCAGTCCCTTGCTTGATAATGATGATGTGCCACTTGGTGAATTTCTTGATGAACAAATTGCTAGAGTAATACAACATGATGTTGTTGAATCTGATGATGAGCTTGAAACTGAAACTCCTGAAACACCTGCTAGAACTAGCCTTGCCAGATATGAATTGCCTAATGTACCAGAAGGTTATGTTATGAGTGAAGAAGCAACTGGAGATATTCTTGCTTGTAAGGATAAAGATGATCTAGAGAAATTATTATGCAAGTATAAAGAAAAATCCCTGAATGCTAGAATGAAATGTGATCCTAAGTTTGCTACTTCACTCATCTTTATTTATGATAAGGATTATGAATTCTCTATCGACCCAGAGTTGCTTACTTTGGTTGAATCTGATCATTTCCATGGTTATGAAACTGAAACTCTTGTGGCACATCTTACTAAGTTGAATGATACAGCCACCCTTTTTACTCATGCTGAGAAGACTCGTTATTACTTTATTCTCAAAATTATTTCCTTTCTCATTAAAAGGTGATACTAAAGCTTGGTACAATACTCTTGCTCCTGGTTGTGTGCGTAGTCCCTAGGATATGATTTATTATTTCTCTGAAAAATATTTTCCTGCTCATATGAAACAAGATGCCTTACAAGAAATATTTAACTTTGTGCAAACTAAAGAAGAGAGTCTCCCACAAGCTTGGGGGAGGCTTTGCCTGATCATCCTCTTAAGACAAATGAAATACTTGATATCTTCTATAATGGACTAACCGATGCTTCTAAGGACTTCCTAGATAGTTGTCCTAGTTGTGTTTTCAGGGAACGAACTATTGGACAAGCTGAAGAATTATTGAATAATATATTAAAAATTATGATGATTGGACTGTTCCTGAACCACCGCCTAAACCCACTCCGAAGAAGAGGGGTATATTATATCTCAGTCCTGAAGATATGCAAGAGGCAAAGAAATCTATGAAGGAAAAAGGTATTAAAGCCGAGGATGTTAGAAATTTACCTCCTATTGAAGAAATACATGGGCTTAATACACCACCACTGCCTAAGGTGGTAGATGTAAATTCTCTTATGAAGTTCAATGAAAATGATAGCCCTCACAATATGCATCCCAGTCAATGCCTTTATGAGTTTGAAAACTACATTAGAAAACAAGATCACTTCAATGCAAATGTTATGAAACAACTGAAATATAATTCTGATATGATTGCTCGCTTGAGTGACTTGTTATTTAGAATATCAAATGATGCTAGAGGTGTTGGAAAACATGCTTCTATGGTTCAAACTCAGTTAGAACAAGTTGCTAAATCACAAACAGAATTACTTGATGAAATGAATCATAATATGCATGACTTTGCTATTAGAGTTGCAACTAGAGGAGGTAAAATGACTCAGGAACCACTTTATCCTGGGGGACACTAAAAAAGAATTATACAAGATTCACAAAGAAATAATACTAGTGCACCTAGTCCTTCTAAAAAGAAAAAGAAAAAGAAAAATGATAGGACTTTGCACACTTCTAGTGAACCTGAAATAGAAAAACCTCCTGATAATGAAAATGAAACTTCTATCTCTGATGTTGAAACTCAATCTGGTAATGAACACTCACCTATTGATAATGAAAAAGATAATGATGAGGTTCATGAAGACACTCAACCAAATAATAAAGAACCAGATAATGATGTTGAGATAGAACCACCTGTTGATCTTGATAACCCACAACCTAAGAATAAAAGGTATGATAAAAGAGACTTTGTGGCTAGGAAACACGGTAAAGAAAGAGAACCGTGGGTTCAAAAACCTATGCCTTTCCACCCAAGTCAACTAAAAAGAATGATGATGAAGAATTTGAACGCTTTGCTGAAATGCTGAGGCCAGTCTTTTTGCGTACTCGCTTGACTGATATCGTGAAAATGCCTCCTTATGCAAAATATATGAAAGACATCATCACAAATAAGAGAAAAATACCGGAAGCTGAAATCTCCACTATGCTTGCTAATTATACCTTTAAAGATGGAGTACCTAAAAAACTTGGAGATCCGGGCATACTAACTATACCTTGCTCTATCAAAAATAATTATGTGAAATCTGCTTTGTGTGATTTAGGAGCTGGTGTTAGTGTTATGCCTTTCTCTTTATATAAAAGACTTGATTTGAATAAACTCACACCTACTGAAATATCTTTGCAAATGGCTGACAAATCAACTGCCATACCTATCGGTATTCGTGAGGATGTGCCCGTTGTTGTTGCTAATGTTACTATTTTGACTGACTTTGTTATACTTGAGATGCCCGAGGACGACAACATGTCGATTATCCTTAGTAGACCCTTCTTGAATACTGCAGGGGCTGTTATTGATTGCAATAAAAGCAAGGTCACTTTTCATATTAACGGTAATGAGCATACGGTGCACTTTCTGAAGAAACAATTCCAAGTGAATGGTATTAATGTTATTGAGAAATCTCCAACAATCACTATTGGAAGTTTTCAAATACCTCTACCTACTGTCCAAATGAAATATGAAATGCTTATTGTTGGGGAAATGCAAATCCCCATAGAGGCAACTTAGTGATTTATGGAAGTTCTTCGGTTTCATGCTAATCGAAAGTGGTTGTTAGTAAGACTTGATCAACCTTATTAATGAATCATTTTTGAACAGTATGAAGTTGATGAATTTAGTAAGCACTACTTTCTGTCCTACTTTTTATTCTTTGCTTTGATTAGTTAAATAAAATAAAATGCCATGTTCTGTCTGTTTTGTGATTTTCCCGTGCAATAGAAAATGACCAAAAAATAAAAGCTCTGAGAATGCCTTGCAAATTTTATACGATTTTTTCTGAATATTTAAGAATTTTTGTTGCAAATAATACGAGAGGGGGTGCACCAGGTGGGCACAACCCACCTGGGCGCGCCAGCACCCCCAGGCGAGCCCTGGTGGGTTGTGGTCCCCAAATGAGCCCCCTCACTTATCTCTTTAGCCCACATCATCACTCACCTCCAGAAAAAAATCCACATTGCTCTCTCTCCCGTGTTCTTGAGCTCAATCCCACATATTTCGATCTCTTTGCTCGAAGCTCCGTTTCAGAAACTGTTTCGGGGATTATTGCTTGGTATGTGACTCCACCATTTGTCCAATTAGTTTTTGTTTTAGTGGTTTATACTTTGAATAAATAGCAACTCTTGGTGCTGCTGTAGATGTGCTTGCATGTTCAATTCTTAGTGTTCTAGGTAGTTTAAATGCTTACTATGGCCTCTATGTATCCCTATGAGTAGTTGCTATTAGTTTTGCGAAGTTCGGTTGAGAAAATTTTGTGAACTAAAAATTCAGATTTTTGTTCATAGGAAAAATTGTACGCGGACATGAATATCCTCAGGATGTATGGCTCAAAGAAGAACTCCAAGTGTGTTATTGGAGAGTCTTCTGACAGTGATCTCAGCCCTCGGAGGTTGGCGGAGGTACGGTCGTGCGAATGGCCGCACACCCCGTTCCTAAAAGAGGCTGAAATTCATGAGGAGTTCATGCAATTTATTGCTAATGCCGGCCTCACCGACTTTATCACAGATGAGTGTGAACAACACCAAATCCTCACAAACATGTTTGTTCAAAGCTTTACTTTCTTGCCTAGAAATAATCCTCCTGAAGTAAGCTTTGATTTATATGCTGAAAACCATCACATACTACTTACTGAGTTTTGTGACATATGCATGATCCCGTCTGATGGGAGCTTGGCTGAGCCTAGTCCGACTGAGTTTGAGGACTTCTGTCGCACTTTGACAGTGGGTGATGAGAGGAGAGTGTCAGCCATCATTACCGGTGGTTTACATTTTCCTGTTGTTCGTTACTTTGCGTATTTCATTACCAAATGCTTGCTTGCTAGGGAGAAGGTGGATGCACTTAGTTCACCAGACCTTGTTGTTTTACATCGTGCAATAGAGGGCGACCACACTTATAGCTTGGGAGCTATTGTGGCTCGTCGCCTTCATCTTAACAAATCTCAGGGTAAAATACATGGTGGGATTTTTGCTACTCGGTTGGCGGTTCACTTTGAGGTTGAGTTACGCCCTCATGATTACCCTCCGACCAAGGTTTATCTAGACCGTGCAACCATGGATCACCATCACTTTCTTGCACATGATCGTCCTGATATTGCTATTCCTTATAACTTGGTCTATAGCGTTGACACTCGTGATGTTATCCCCTTGCCTGCACCTGCTTTGTTTGATTCTGTTGCCAGGGGCGGATACCGGATTATGCCTGCAGCCATCCTCACCTACTGGAACGCTCACGCTGCTGCAGAGGCTACACAGGCACCTCAGTAGTGGGATGAGTGGATGCTCGCTCCTCAGGATCCCTACTACCCTCCAGGCTACTGATCGATTATCAACTTAGACCAAAAGCCTAAGCTTGGGGGAGTACGTGTTTCTCACTGACATTATATTCATGTTTACATATCATTCTATTTGTCGGTGTTCACACTTTTTCATTGCATCATCCATGCTTAGATTTATTTTCTTGCTTTCTTCTTGTATGTTTGAAAAACTTTAGAAAAAGCAAAAAAATTAGTTGTAGTAATTGCTACCTCTTGAGCACTGCGTTGGTGTTCCCTTGAAGAGGAAAGGGTGGTGCAGTAAAGCAGCGTAAGTATTTCCCTCAGTTTTTGAGAACCAAGGTATCAATCCAGTAGGAGACCACGCACGAGTCACCTCGTACCTACACAAACAAATAAGAACCTCACAACCAATGCGATAAAGGGGTTGTCAGTCCCTTCACGACCACTTGCAAGAGTGAGATCTGATAGAGATTATAATAATAAGATAAGTATTTTTGGTATTTTTATGATATAGATTGAAACTAAAGATTGCAAAATAAAATAGATTGGGAACTTGTATGATGGAAAATAGACCTGGGGGCCATAGGTTTCACTAGTGGCTTCTCTCAAGATAGCATAAGTATTACGGTGGGTGAACAAATTACTGTCGAGCAATTGATAGAAAAGCGAATAATTCTAAGAATATCTAGGTATGATCATGTATATAGGCATCACGTCCGTGACAAGTAGACCGACTCCTGCCTGCATCTACTACTATTACTCCACACATCGACCGCTATCCAGCATGCATCTAGAGTATTAAGTTCATAAGAATGGAGTAACGCCTTAAGCAAGATGACATGATGTAGAGGGATAAACTCATGCAATATGATGTAAACCCCATCTTTTTATCCTCGATGTCAACAATACAATACGTGTTGTTTCCCTTTTGTCACTCGGATCGAGCACCACAAGATTTAACCCAAAGCTAAGCACTTCTCCCATTGCAAGAAAGATCAATCTAGTAGGCCAAACCAAACTGATAATTCGAAGAGACTTGCAAAGATAACCAATCATACATAAAAGAATTCAGAGGAAATTCAAATATTGTTCATAGATAATCTGGATCATAAACCCACAATTCATCGGATCTCGACAAACACACCGCAAAAGAAGATTACATTGAATAGATCTCCAAGAGGATCGAGCAGAACTTTGTATTGAGATCCAAAGAGAGAGAAGAAGCCATCTAGCTACTAGCTATGGACCCGAAGGTCTAAGGTAAACTACTCACACATCATCGGAGGGGCCATGGAGTTGATGTGGAGGCCCTTCGTGATCAATGCCCCCTCCGGCGGAGCTCCGAAAAAGGCCCCAAGATGGGATCTCTTGGGTACAGAAGGTTGCGGTGGTGGAAATAGGGTTTCGTGGTGCTCCTAGATGTTTGCGGGGTATGTGAATGTAACATCCCAAATTTTCAATTTGGAATGTTATACAATAGATCATCATCGCATATCATATTTTATTTGCATTTTGGTTGATCCTAGAAAATTCTACGCAAATCAAGGACCCTCAGAGAGAGTTGGGGATTTCGTTATTTTCATATTTGAGTTTTCTCAAATTTTGAAAATAGGCTCATTTGATTTTATTTATTTTATCTTCAATTATTTCTATTACAAAAATATGAGAGTGGAATAAAATGAATTTCCCAAAATAAAGAAATATTGAGGATTTAAATAAAAAAATCAAATAAGATTTTATTTTGGCTTTATTTGCTATTTTATTTGAATTTAGGAAAAATGCGTGTTTTTCAAAATTGCATTTAGGCCCCAAATAAATGTTCATCCTGTGCGGCTTGATTTTAGAAGCCGGGGAAAATTTATTTTGGAATTTTTGGAGTCCGTTTAGTATTCCTTTTGTTTTTTTTCTGAGCATAATAATTAAAAAAAAGAGTCTGAACCAACCTTGAGCCGTAACTGGCAGGACTCCGCCTGGCCGGGGCTTTATATAGCCGCGCCCCGGGCTGCCCCAGCCCCAGCCCAGCCGCGCCCCGCCCCAAACCCTACCCGCCGCCCTAGCCGCCGCGCCGCCGCCGCCGCCCCGTCGCCGCCGGAGTTCGCCGCCGACGAGGTCGAGCTGCCCGCCGGTTTTTTTAGAAAACCGTTCGGTTTTCCGCTGGTTTTTTCGGTTTTTTTAGATTTGTTTTTTTATAGATCGGTTTTTCCGGTTTATTTATTTAGCGAGGGTTTGCTCGTTCATTCGTTTTAACGAACGTGTTCTTCGTTTAGATCCAGATAACAAACGTTCGTTCGTTAATCTGTTCGTCGTTTTTCTTTTTCTCGGATTAATCTGCGATTTTTCTGATCGCGATTCCTCATCTGATTTTCGTTCTAGCATAACTTTTCGCTCGTTTATCGAAATCAGGCGATTCAAGCGCCTGGAGTTTCTTCTCGAAACCCTCTTTCCGTTTAACCAACTCAAACAAGTTTTTGCCTCTGTAAAATTTGAGCTAGATCCAGAATAGTAAACGAAGCCTGTTTCTTTTGCTGTTTGTCTTTTGTTGCTTCGTTCGATTTGGTTCTTTTTGCCAACCGGAGTTCTTAAGTTGAACTTTCTGGTTAGATCTCTTATTTGAGTTTTACCTGTGCATTAGTTGAGTGCTTATTGTATGCTTGTTTGTTTGCGATAGAGTATTCGGAGTCCGCCGCTTGCTACTTCGAATCGCTAGGTTTTGCGGATCATCAGCAAGGCAAGTAACACTTTGATCATACCTCCTACTACCCAGTTTTTATTGCATTAGATCAATCCTCACACATTGCATGGTTAGGATTTAATTAAATTGTGGGTTTGGGAAGTAGTTGAGGTAGTACCTATTACCTATTTTATTATCAAACATTTGGGAGTTACTTCTATGTTTGCTTATTACTGCCATGCTATGCTCGTAGACGTGGATTGGGTTTGAGAGTACTCATGACAGATGTGAGATTGTTAAATTAATGGTTTATGTAAGGTGGCAACTTAAATACACATCTGGGTGGATTGAGGCACCTGGGTATTCCAGCGATTGCCTATTTTTCTTTTGGACCGCCACCCAGGCTCAAAGGGATCATGAGACTATTCATGCTAGAAACTTCCGTGTGCAACCACAAGCTATTATGGGCTCTAGCATAGTTGACTAAGTCGTGCGAACACTTACAGTGGTACACTAGCAGATGTAGGGGAAAGTAGGTGTAACGGTCTACCCGATCGTAAGGTGCTAGCGCTTCTGAAAAACTATGTCTCGGTCATCCGTTTCTCAAACATCTTGTAGTGCGAGAATCCCAATGGAGGAGATCGAGTCTTGTGGGGAAAAGTGCGCAAACCTCTGCAGAGTGTATAAACTAACCATGGTTAGCCGTGTCCCCGGTTATGGACATCTTGAGTATCTAGTACTTGGATTATCATGTGAATCTCATCATGTTACTCTAAATTAATATTGTTGGGTTTTAATGATGTTTCTTAATTGGGATTGAGAATGCTGTCAACCATTCTCAATGTTTAACAACCACCATGATAGTTAAATAAAATTTATTCCTTTGCAGTAGGGAAAAATTGGCTTTACGCAAAACTGTAACCATAGAGCTTTCCACCAGCCAAATATGCATGTAGTATAGTCTTATTCCTTCATTGCTCTCTATGTGTTACATTGCCAGCATATTCCATGTGTTGACCCGTTTCGGGCTGCAACGTTCATGTTGCAGACTTTTTAGACGACGAGTAAGGTGCTTTTAGGTCGTGGTTCTATACTCAGTGATGCCGTTGGAGTTGATGGACTCACTTATCTTCCAGGCCTTCCGCTGTTATCGTTATTAGATGGCTTTAAGCCATATTTATTGTAATAAGTTCTCTTTTGAGACACTCGATGTAATAAGTGTGTGATTGCTACTCTGTTATAAATCCTTCAAGTACTGTGTGGTGTCAGCATTACTGATCCAGGGATGACACCTGAGCACAGAGATTGGACTGTTTGAGGTCTGGTCGCTACAAGATGGTATCAAATCACACGCTGACTGTAGGACATGACCATTAAGCTAAAGCCCTAGATCACTACTCACTCTCTTCTCATTCTGACCTCTCATCTTTTCTACTCTTTTAGGATGGCGGATGCAAGGAACAAGTTCACACAACTGGACAAAGATACACCCTTTGGACGTCACTTGAAGGAAGTCACTAGATATCTGAACATAGGAGTACCAAGCTTCACCGGGACTTACAACGCCACTTTACCTGAAGAAGAGCGCTGGATGATTCAAGTTCAAGTTCCAGGAAGGACGTTCATGCCAGTCACTGAACCCATAGAGTTTTCCTTTGATGCACCAACATGGAGTCTAGGAAAGAGCATGGCAGCTCACATCGCCATGGGACGCATTGGAGAAGTTTACCGCAATGATCTCAAGGATACTATCTACCAGATTTGTGGGTGCCGAGACGAGCACTGGGAGATGATCAGCACCAGGAAGGATAGATCAGTTGCAGCTTTTATCCAAGAGTTAAACCAACACATTCGACATTAGGAGAACCAGATGTGCGCCGACATGATAGATCTGAAGAAGGCGAGGACAAGAATTAAGGAACTAGAGGAAGAACTCAAGGCTACACGTGAAGATTATGAAGAGGAAATCGAAGTATTAGTGGAGAAGAATGACGATCTGATCAAGAAGATCAGAATATTTATGGGAGGCCCTACACCAGTAGAAGAAGACGAAGAACCCAAGGAGATTCGCCCGGAAGACTACATCATCATCGACGACACCGACTCGGATCCAGATGATAGCGATGATGACTGTGTTGATGAAGCTGGAGCAGATATCATGGAGTCTGCAACCGAAGAATACTTCTAGTGGACCATCCCAACAGTAGTAGTGGTCCACCATGTAAATATAGTAGTCCGATCACTTTTGCGATAGTTAGATCGATTGTATGCCCTTGTTTGATTGAATGAAGTGAATTGTTTGCTTTTGCCTCATGTGCATAAGGGTAGTGTTTTCTCTCTAGACCCATCTCTATTCTTAAATCTCATCTTTTCTAAACCCTCATATGCCTCCGAGACGTGACCCCGAATTTACCTTCCCACCGGAGCTCACTTAGTTGATCCAGTAGCAGAACACGTTGATGCAGTTGCTAGTCCAAAACCAGAATCAGGGGAACAACAACAACCCACCACCACCACCACCACCTGTTGATCACTTAGCTCGTTTTCTTAGACTGAATCTGCCGGTGTTTTCCAGTAGCACCGAGCCGATAGTAGCAGATGATTTGCTCCGCAAGACATCAAGGGAGTTGACCACGGCAGGATGCACAGATGGGAGTATTTCACCACTACTTTCCCTATCGACACTGTCACATGGGACCAGTTCCATCAGGCTTTCCGTACTGCCCATTTTTCAGCAGGAGCTATGGCCATGAAGAAGCGAGAGTTTTGCAACTTGCGCCAAGGAGGACGGACAGTTGGCCAGTATGTGGAGGACTTTAGTAAGTTAGCACGTTATGCCCCAACGTTGCTACGGATGCAGCTAAGCAGAAGAAGTTTCTGGAAGGACTGAATGATGAGTTGAGCATGCAGTTGATGGTAGCAACCTTCAACAACTACCAGGAGTTGGTAGACCGTGCTCTCATGATTGAAGGGAAGCAGCAACAAATTGAGAACCGCAAGAGGAAGTATGGACAAGGGAAGTACAATTCTGGAGCTCAGCAGAAGCCACGTTTTACCCCTAGACCGGGAGGACATTTTCAGCATACCCATGGAGGAGGTAGCTCACACAATCACAATGGCACCAAGAATGGTAATGGGAATGGAGGAAGCAACGGCCAGAACCGTACAAACCCATCAACCCCAGCCAAGAGAGACCTGAGCCAAGTCACTTGCTTTAAGTGCCATAAGACCGGACATTATGCCAATGAATGTCCTGAATCCCAGAATGGAAATGGCAATGGAAGCTCTGGGAAGAAGCCGAACCCTTTCAATAGGGGACATGTGAACCACGTTAACGTGGAGGAGGTTGAAGAGCATCCAGATGCAGTAATCGGTAAGTTTTTGGTTAAGTCATTTACTGCACTCGTTCTTTTCGATACTAGTGCATCACATTCATACATATCAAGGAGATTTGTGGATATGTATAACCTACCCACCAAAGTTCTTAGAACACCTATGTTAGTAAGCTCACCAGGAGCGGAGTATATGGCTAGTAAGGGATGTTTTCAAGTGCCATTGAGTATAGGTAGGCATGTGTTTCCCTCGGATTTGATCATATTGGAATCACAAGGTTTGGATGTAATTCTGGGTATGGATTGGCTGTCGATGTACGGAGGAAACATCGATTGCGCCAGTAAGTCAATTTTGCTTACCACCCCAGAAGGGAGAAGGATCAAGTATGTATCCCGACATGTGCCGAAAAGGACTCAAGTAAATTGCTTAACAGGAGTTGTGTAGGAGGAAGTACCAGTAGTGAAGGATTTCCCTGATGTATTTCCAAAAGAGTTGCCAGGCATGCCACCGGATAGAGATATTGAGTTTTTAATTGAGCTTTTGCCAGGCACAGGGCCAATATCTAAGAGACCATATAGGATGCCCGCAAAGGATTTGGAAGAGATTAAGAAACAGATTAAGGAGTTACTGAATAAAGGTTATATTCGCCCAAGTTCTTCGCCTTGGGGATCACCAGTACTTCTAGTGGAGAAGAAAGATGGATCGTTAAGGATGGTTGTTGATTATCGAGGATTGAATGAAGTAACCATCAAGAACAAGTACCCCCTACCAATGATTAATGATCTGTTTGATCGATTGCAAGGAGCTAAGGTATTTTCCAAGATCGATCTGCGAGCAGGATACCACCAGTTGAAGATTCGAGAACAGGATATACCTAAGACGGCTTTTACCACCAGGTATGGGCTATACGAGTATACCATTATGTCATTTGGTCTGACTAACGCACCTGCATATTTTATGAACATGATGAACGAGGTGTTTATGGAGTTTTTGGATAAGTTTGTCGTAGTGTTCATTGATGATATCCTGGTTTACTCAAAGAATGAAGAGGATCATAAGGAGCATTTGCGTTTGGTACTTGGGAAGCTCAGAGAACATCAGTTATATGCCAAGTTTAGCAAATGTGAGTTTTGGTTGAAGGAAGTTGGATTTCTCGGACACGTTATATCCAGAGAAGGTATAGCAGTAGATCCCACCAAGGTTGACACTGTGACAAATTGGGAAGCGCCAACAACAGTTGGAGAGATCCGGAGTTTTCTTGGACTCGCAGGATACTACCAGAGATTTATTGAAAATTTCTCGAAGATTGCAAAGCCTATGACGGACTTGTTGAAGAAGGATACCAAGTTCATATGGATCGAGGAATGTGAGGCCAGTTTCCAGGAGTTGAAGAAACGTTTGGTTACATCACCCGTGTTGATTTTGCCAGATCAGACCAAGGATTATGAGGTGTATTGCGACGCTTCACGTCGAGGACTTGGAGCAGTGCTTATGCAGGAAGGAAGAGTTGTTTCATATGCCTCACGACAGCTTAAGCCTCATGAGTTGAATTACGCCAAGCATGATTTTGAGTTAGCAGCCGTAGTGCATGCATTGAAAACCTGGAGACACTTTCTCATTGGGAACCATTGCGAAGTGTACACGGATCACAAGAGTTTGAAGAATATTTTCACGCAGAAGGAGTTGAATCTCAGGAAAAGGAGATGGTTGGAACTCATCAAGGATTATGATATGAGATTGCATTATCACCCCGGAAAGGCTAACGTAGTAGCCGATGCGTTGAGCCGTAAAAGTCATGTCAACACCTTAATGACGGGAGATTTACCAAGGGAGTTAGCCGAAAATCTTCGTGAGCTATGTTTGGAGATAGTCCCTAGAGGCTATGTAGCAGCATTAGAGATTCAGTCTACTTTGATGGATAAGATCAGAGAAGCCCAGAAGACTACAATGAGATTGCTTCTATTAAGGAGAAAATAAGCAAAGTAAAAGCTAAAGGATTTCGTGAGGATGAGCACGATACCTTATGGTTTGAAGATCGTGTTTATGTGCCCAACGACCCGGAGATCAGGAAGTTGGTTCTGCAAGAGGCCCATGATTCACCATATTCGATTCACCCAGGAAATACCAAGATGTATTTGGATTTGAAGGATACTTTCTGGTGGACTGGAATGAAGAAGGATATTGCGGAATATGTAGTAGTTTGTGATGTATGTCAGAGAGTAAAGGTAGAGCATCAGAAGCCAGCAGGATCGCTACAGCCATTGCCGATACCCGAATGGAAGTGGGATAAATTAGGCATGGATTTTATTACAGGATTGCCTAGAACACGTTCAGGCTATGACTCGATATGGGTAGTAGTCGATCGTTTGACAAAGGTAGCTCATTTCATCCCAGTGAAGACTACCTATACTAGTGCCAAGTTGGCAAAGATATACATGACCATGATCGTATGTCTGCATGGAGTTCCAAGGAGCATTGTATCAGATAGAGGAACCCCATTTACCTCAAAGTTCTGGAATCAGTTGCATGAAACTTAGGGTACCGAGCTGGAGTTTAGTACAGCTTTCCATCCGCAGACAGATGGACAAACCGAGAGAGTCATTCAGATTTTGGAGGATATGCTGAGAGCTTGCGCGCTAGATTACGGATCTAGTTGGGACGAGAATTTGCCATACGCAGAGTTCTCTTATAACAACAGTTATCAATCCAGTTTGAAGATGGCCCCTTTCGAAGCCTTGTACGGAAGGAGGTGCAGGACCCCATTGTCGTGGGATGAGGTTGGAGACCGCCAGTTGTTTGGACCGGATCTGATTAAGGAGTCTGAACAAAAAGTAAAATTGATTCGCAATAGGCTCAAGGTAGCACAATCCAGGCAGAAGAGCTACGCAGATTCTAAACGCAAGGAGACAGTTTACGAAGTCAGAGACCGAGTTTATCTTCGAGTATCTCCACTTCGAGGAGTTAAGCGTTTTGGAGTTAAGGGAAAGTTAGCGCCACATTTTGTAGGACCATACAAAGTTTTGGAGCGTATGGGCGAAGTAGCCTACAAGTTGGAATTGCCCGAAGGATTGTCAGGAGTTCACGACGTGTTCCATGTTTCCCAGTTAAAGAAGTGCCACGCAGAGATGGCTGATATACCGCTGAGAGACACAGTGCCGCTGGAAGCGATTCAGTTGGACAGTGATTTGACCTATGAGGAGAAACCAGTCAAGATTCTTGAGTATGCCAGCCGAGTCACCCGCAGCAAGGTTAATAAGTTCTGCAAAGTTCAGTGGAGCCACCATACGGAGGATGAAGCCACCTAGGAACAAGAGGAAGATCTGTTGAAGGACCACCCTCACCTATTTTCTAGCCAACCCGAATCTTGAGGGCGAGATTCATCTTAAGGGGGTAGATTTGTAACATCCCAAATTTTCAATTTGAAATGTTATACAATAAATCATCATTGCATATCATATTTTATTTGCATTTTGGTTGATCCTAGAAAATTCTACGCAACTCAAGGACCCTCGCAGAGAGTTGGGGATTTCGTTATTTTCATATTTGAGTTTTCTCAAATTTTGGAAATAGGCTCATTTGATTTTATTTATTTTATCTTTAATTATTTCTATTACAAAAATATGAGAGAGGGAATAAAATGACTTCCCCAAAATAAAGAAATATTGAGGATTTAAATAAAAAATCAAATAAGATTTTATTTTGGCTTTATTTGATATTTTATTTGAATTTAGGAAAAATGCGCATTTTTCAAAATTGCATTTAGGCCCAAAATAAATGTTCATCCTGTGCGGCTTGATTTTAGAAGCCGAGGAAATTTTATTTCAGGATTTTTGGAGTCCGTTTAGTATTCCTTTTGTTTTTTTCTGAGCATAATAATAATAATAATAAAAAGAGTCCGAACCGACCTTGTGTCGTAACTGGCCAGGACTCCGCCTGGCCCGGGCTTTATATAGCCGCGCCCCGGGCCGCCCCAGCCCCAGCCCAGCCACACCCCGCTCCAAACCCTAGCCGGTGCCCTAGCCGCCGCGCCGCCGCCAGCCACCGCGCCGCGCCGCCGCCGCCCCTCCGCCGCCGGAGTTCGCCGCCGACGAGGTCAAGCCGCCCGCCAGTTTTTTTTAGAAAACCGTTTGGTTTTCCGCCGTTTTTTTTTCAGTTTTTTAGATTCATTTTTTTATAGATCGGTTTTTCCGGTTTATTTATTTAGCGAGCGTTCACTCGTTCGTTCGTTTTAACGAACGCGTTCTTCATTTAGATCCAGATAATGAACGTTCGTTCGTTATTCTGTTCGTCGTTTTTCTTTTTCTCGGATTAATCCGCGATTTTTCTGATCGCGATTCCTTATCCGATTTTCGTTCTAGTATAATTTTTCGCTCGTTTATCGGAACCAGGCAATTCAAGTGCCTGGAGTTTCGTCTCGAAACTCTCTTTACATTTAACCAACTCAAACAAGTTTTTGCCTCTGTAAAATTTGACCTAGATCCAGAATAGTAAACGAAGCCTGTTTCTTTTGCCGTTTGTCTTTCGTTGCTTCGTTCGATTTGGTTCTTTTTGCCAACCAGAGTTCTTAAGTTGAACTTTCTGGTTAGATCTCTTATTTGAGTTTTACCTGTGCATTAGTTGAGTACTTATTGTATGCTTGTTTGTTTGCGATAGAGTATCCGGAGTGCGCCGCTTGCTACTTCGAATCGCTAGGTTTTGCGGATCATCAGCAAGGCAAGTAACACTTTGATCATACCTCCTACTACCCAGTTTTTATTGCATTAGATAAATCCTCACACATTACATGGTTAGGATTTAATTAAATTGTGGGTTTGGGAAGTAGTTGAGGTAGTACCTATTACCTGTTTTATTATCAAACCTTTGGGAGTTACTTCTACGTTTGCTTATTATTGCCATGCTATGCTCGTAGACGTGGATTGGGTTTGAGAGTACTCATGACAGATGTGAGATTGTTAAATTAATGGTTTATCTAAGGTGGCAACTTAAATACACATCTGGGTGGATTGAGGCACCTGGGTATTCCAGCGAATGCCTGTTTTTTTTGGACCGCCACCCGGGCTCAAAGGGATCATGAGACTATTCATGCTAGAAACTTCTGTGTGCAGCCACAAGCTATTATGGGCTCTAGCATAGTTGACTAAGTCGTGCGAACTCTTACAGTGGTAGACTAGTAGATGTAGGGGAAAGTAGGTGTAACGGTCTACCCGATCGCAAGGTGCTAGCGCTTCTGAAAAACTATGTCTCGGTCATCCGTTTCTCAAACATCTTGTAGTGCAAGAATCCCAACGGAGGAGATCGAGTCTTGTGGGGAAAAGTGCGCAAACCTCTGCAGAGTGTATAAACTAATCATGGTTAGCCGTGTCCCCGATTATGGACATCTTGAGTATCTAGTACTTGGATTATCATGTGAATCTCATCATGTTACTCTAAATTAATATTGTTGGGTCTTAATGATGTTTCTTAATTGGGATTGAGAATGCTGTCAACCATTCTCAATGTTTAACAACCACCATGATAGTTAAATAAAATTTATTTCTTTGCAGTAGGGAAAAATTGGCTTTACGCAAAACTGTAACCATAGAGCTTTCCACCAGCCAAATATGCATGTAGTATAGTCTTATTCCTTCATTGCTCTCTATGTGTTACATTGCCAGCATATTCCATGTGCTAACCCGTTTCGGGCTGCAACGTTCATGTTGCAGACTTTTCAGACGACGAGTAAGGTGCTTTTAGGTCGTGGTTCTATACTCAGTGATGCCGTTGGAGTTGATGGACTCACTTATCTTCCAAGCCTTCCGCTGTTATCATTATTAGATGGCCTTAAGCCATATTTATTGTAATAAGTTCTCTTTTGAGACACTCGATGTAATAAGTGTGTGATTGCTACTCTGTTATAAATCCTTCAAGTACTGTGTGGTGTCAGCATTACTGATCCAGGGATGACACTGAAGGAAATATGCCCTAGAGGCAATAATGAAGTTATTATTTATTTCCTTATATCATGATAAATGTTTATTATTCATGCTAGAATTGTATTAACCGGAAACATAATACATGTGTGAATACATAGACAAACAGAGTGTCACTAGTATGCCTCTACTTGACTAGATCGTTAATCAAAGATGGTTATGTTTCCTAGCCATAAACAAAGAGTTGTTATTTGATTAACGGGATCACATCATTAGATGAATGATCTGATTGACATGACCCATTCCATTAGCTTAGCACCCGATCGTTTAGTATGTTGCTATTGCTTTCTTCATGACTTATACATGTTCCTATGACTATGAGATTATGCAACTCCCGTTTGCCGGAGGAACACTTTGTGTGCTACCAAACGTCACAACGTAAATGGGTGAGTATAAAGGTGCTCTACAGGTGTCTCCAAAGGTACATGTTGGGTTGGCGTATTTCGAGATTAGGATTTGTCACTCCGATTGTCGGAGAGGTATCTCTGGGCCCTCTCGGTAATACACATCACATAAGCCTTGCAAGCATTGCAACTAATGAGTTAGTTGTGAGATGATGTATTACAGAACGAGTAAAGAGACTTGTCGGTAACGAGATTGAACTAGGTATGGGATACCAACGATCGAATCTCGGGCAAGTAACATACCGATGACAAAGGGAACAACGTATGTTGTTATGCGGTCTGACCGATAAAGATCTTCGTAGAATATGTAGGATCCAATATGAGCATCCAGGTTCCGCTATTGGTTATTGACCGGAGACGTGTCTCGGTCATGTCTACATTGTTCTCGAACCCGTAGGGTCTGCACACTTAAGGTTTCGATGACAGTTATATTATGAGTTTATGAGTTTTGATGTACCGAAGTTAGTTCGGAGTCCCAGATGTGATCACGGACATGACGAGGAGTCTCGAAATGGTAGAGACATAAATATTGATATATTGGACGGCTATATTCGGACACCGGAAGTGTTCCGGGTGATTTCGGAGAAAACCGGAGAGCCGGAGGGTTACCGGAACCCCCCGGGAGAAGTAATGGGCCATATGGGCCTTAGTGGAGAGAGAGAGGGGCAGCCAAAGGTGGGCCGCGCGCCTCCTCCCCCCTGGTCCGAATTGGACTAGGAGAGGGGGGCGGCGCCCCCCTTTCCCTCTCCCTCCCCACTTCTTTCCCCCTCCTAGTAGGAGTCCTACTCCTACTAGGAGGAGGACTCCTCCTTGGCGCGCCATAGAGGGCCGGCCGGCCTCCTCCCCTTGATCCTTTATATACGGGGGCAGAGGGCACCCCTTGACACACAAGTTGATCCACGTGATCATATTCTTAGCCGTGTGCGGTGCCCCCTTCCACCATAGTCCTCGATAATATTGTAGCGGTGCTTAGGCGAAGCCTTGCGACGGTAGTGCATCAAGATCGTCACCACGCCGTCGTGCTGACGGAACTCATCCCCGACACTTTGCTGGATCGGAGTCCGGGGATCGTCATCGAGCTGAACGTGTGCTAGAACTCGGAGGTGCCGTAGTTTCGGTGCTTGATCGGTCGGGTCGTGGAGACGTACGACTACATCAACCAAACGCTTCCGTTGTCGATCTACAAGGGTACGTAGATCACAGTCTCCCCTCTCGTTGCTATGCATCACCATGATCTTGCGTGTGCGTAGGAAATTTTTTGAAATTACTACGTTCCCCAACAGTGGCATCCGAGCCTAGGTTTTATATGTTGATGTAATATGCACGAGTAGAACACAAGTGAGTTGTGGGCGATATAAGTCATACTGCTTACCAGCATGTCATACTTTGGTTCGGCGGTATTGTTGGACGAAGCGGCCCGAACCGACATTACACGTACGCATACGCGAGACCGGTTCTCCCGACGTGCTTTGCACATAGGTGGCTTGCGGGTGACAGTTTCTCCAACTTTAGGTGAACCGAGTGTGGCTACGCCCGGTCCTTGCGAAGGTTAAAACAGCACCAACTTGACAAACTATCGTTGTGGTTTTGATGCGTAGGTAAGATTGGTTCTTGCTTAAGCCCGTAGCAGCCACGTAAAACTTGCAACAACAAAGTAGAGGACGTCTAACTTGTTTTTGCAGGGCATGTTGTGATGTGATATGGTCAAGACATGATGCTAAATTTTATTGTATGAGATGATCATGTTTTGTAACCGAGTTATCGGCAACTGGCAGGAGCCATATGGTTGTCGCTTTATTGTATGCAATGCAATCGCGCTGTAATGCTTTACTTTATCACTAAGCGGTAGCGATAGTCGTGGAAGCATAAGATTGGCGAGACGACAATGATGCTACGATGGAGATCAAGGTGTCGCGCCGGTGACGATGGTGATCACGACGGTGCTTCGAAGATGGAGATCACAAGCACAAGATGATGATGGCCATATCATATCACTTATATTGATTGCATGTGATGTTTATCTTTTATGCATCTTATCTTGCTTTGATTGACGGTAGCATTATAAGATGATCTCTCACTAATTATCAAGAAGTGTTCTCCCTGAGTATGCACCATTGCGAAAGTTCTTCGTGCTGAGACACCACGTGATGATCGGGTGTGATAGGCTCTACGTTCAAATACAACGGGTGCAAAACAGTTGCACACGCGGAATACTCAGGTTATACTTGACGAGCCAAGCATATACAGATATGGCCTCGGAACACGGAGACCGAAAGGTCGAGCGTGAATCATATAGTAGATATGATCAACATAGTGATGTTCACCAATGAAACTACTCCATCTCACGTGATGATCGGACATGGTTTAGTTGATTTGGATCACGTAATCACTTAGAGGATTAGAGGGATGTCTATCTAAGTGGGAGTTCTTTAAGTAAATTAATTGAACCTAAATTTATCATGAAACTTAGTACCTGATAGTATCTTGCTTGTTTATGCTTGATTGTAGATAGATGGCTCGTGCTGTTGTTTCGTTGAATTTTAATGCGTTCCTTGAGAAAGCAAAGTTAAAAGATGATGGTAGCAATTACACGGACTGGGTCCGTAACTTGAGGATTATCCTCATTGCTGCACAGAAGAATTACGTCCTGGAAGCACCGCTGGGTGCCAGGCCTGCTGCTGGAGCAACACCAGATGTTATGAACGTCTGGCAGAGCAAAGCCGATGACTACTCGATAGTTTAGTGTGCCATGCTTTACGGCTTAGAATCGGGACTTCAACGACGTTTTGAACGTCATGGAGCATATGAGATGTTCCAGGAGTTGAAGTTAATATTTCAAGCAAATGCCCGGATTGAGAGATATGAAGTCTCCAATAAGTTCTATAGCTGCAAGATGGAGGAGAACAGTTCTGTCAGTGAGCATATACTCAAAATGTCTGGGTATAATAATCACTTGATTCAATTGGGAGTTAACCTTCCAGATGATTGTGTCATTGACAGAATTCTCCAATCACTGCCACCAAGCTACAAGAGCTTCGTGATGAACTATAATATGCAAGGGATGAATAAGACTATTCCCGAGCTCTTCGCAATGCTGAAAGCTGCGGAGGTAGAAATCAAGAAGGAGCATCAAGTGTTGATGGTCAACAAGACCACTAGTTTCAAGAAAAAGGGCAAAGGGAAGAAGAAGGGGAACTTCAAAAAGAACAGCAAGCAAGTTTCTACTCAAGAGAAGAAACCCAAACCTGGACCTAAGCCTGAAACTGAGTGCTTCTACTGCAAGCAGACTGGTCACTAGAAGCGGAACTGCCCCAAGTATTTGGCGGATAAGAAGGATGGCAAGGTGAACAAAGGTATATGTGATATACATGTTATTGATGTGTACCTTACTAATGCTCGCAGTAGCACCTGGGTATTTGATACTGGTTTTGTTGCTAATATTTGCAACTCGAAACAGGGACTACAGATTAAGCGAAGATTGGCTAAGGACGAGGTGACGATGCGCGTGGGAAACGGTTCCAAAGTCGATGTGATCGCAGTCGGCACGCTACCTCTACATCTACCTTCGGGATTAATATTAGACCTAAATAATTGTTATTTGGTGCCAGCGTTAAGCATGAACATTATATCTGGATCTTGTTTGATGCGAGACGGTTATTCATTTAAATCTGAGAATAATGGTTGTTCTATTTATATGAGTAATATATTTTATGGTCATGCACCCTTAAAGAGTGGTCTATTTTTATTGAATCTCGATAGTAGTGACACGCATATTCATAGTGTTGAAGCCAAAAGATGCATAGTTGATAATGATAGTGCAACTTATTTGTGGCACTGCCGTTTAGGTCATATCGGTGTAAAGCGCATGAAGAAACTCCATACTGATGGACTTTTGGAACCACTTGATTATGAATCACTTGGTACTTGCGAACCATGCCTCATGGGCAAGATGACCAAAACACCGTTCTCCGGTACTATGGAGAGAGCAACAGATTTGTTGGAAATCATACATACAGATGTATGTGGTCCGATGAATATTGAGGCTCGTGGCGGATATCGTTATTTTCTCACCTTCACAGATGACTTAAGCAGATATGGGTATATCTACTTAATGAAACATAAGTCTGAAACGTTTGAAAAGTTCAAAGAATTTCAGAGTGAAGTTGAAAATCATCGTAACAAGAAAATAAAGTTTCTACGATCTGATCGTGGAGGAGAATATTTGAGTTACGAGTTTGGTGTACATTTGAAAAATTGTGGAATAGTTTCGCAACTCACGCCACCTGGAACACCACAGCGTAATGGTGTGTCCGAACGTCGTAATCGTACTTTACTAGATATGGTGCGATCTATGATGTCTCTTACTGATTTACCGCTATCGTTTTGGGGATACGCTCCAGAGACGGCTGTATTCACGTTAAATAGGGCACCATCAAAATCCGTTGAGATGACGCCTTATGAACTGTGGTTTGGCAAGAAAACCAAAGTTGTCATTTCTGAAAGTTTGGGGCTGCGATGCTTATGTGAAAAAGCTTCAACCTGATAAGCTCGAACCCAAATCGGAGAAATGTGTCTTCATAGGATATCCAAAGGAGACTATTGGATACACCTTCTATCACAGATCCGAAGGCAAGACTTTTGTTGCTAAGTTCGGAAACTTTCTGGAGAAGGAGTTTCTCTCGAAAGAAGTGAGTGGGAGGAAAGTAGAACTTGACGAGGTAACTGTACCTGCTCCCTTATTGGAAAGTAGTGCATCACAGAAAACTGTTTCAGTGACACCTACACCAGTTAGTGAGGAAGCTAATGATGATGATCATGAAACTTCAGAACAAGATACTACTGAACCTCGTAGATCAACTAGAGTGAGATCCACGCCAGAGTGGTACAGTAATCCTGTTCTAGAAGTCATGCTACTAGATCATGATGAACCTACAAACTATGAAGAAGCAATGGTGAGCCCAGATTCCGCAAAATGGCTTGAAGCCATGAAATCTAAGATGGGATCCATGTATGAGAACAAACTATGGACTTTGGTTGACTTGCCCGATGATCGGCAAGCAATTGAGAATAAATGGATCTTCAAGAAGAAGACTGACGCTGACGGAAATATTACTGTCTGCAAAGCTCGACTTGTCGCAAAAGGTTTTCGGCAAGTTCAAGGGATTGACTACGATGAGACCTTCTCACCCGTAGCGATGCTTAAGTCTGTCCGAATCATGTTAGCAATTGCCGCATTTTATGAATATGAAATTTGGCAGATGGATGTAAAAACTGCATTCCTGAATGGATTTCTGGAAGAAGAGTTGTATATGATGCAACCAGAAGGTTTTGTCGATCCAAAGGGAGCTAACAAAGTGTGCAAGCTCCAGCGATCCATTTATGGACTGGTGCAAGCCTCTCGGAGTTGGAATAAACGCTTTGATAGTGTGATCAAAGCATTTGGTTTTATACAGACTTTTGGAGAAGCCTGTATTTACAAGAAAGTGAGTGGGAGCTCTGTAGCATTTCTGATATTATATGTGGATGATGACATATTACTAATTGGAAATGATATAGAATTTCTGGATAGCATAAAGGGATACTTGAATAAGAGTTTTTCAATGAAAGACCTCGGTGAAGCTGCTTACATATTAGGCATTAAGATCTATAGAGATAGATCAAGACGCTTAATTGGACTTTCACAAAGCACATACCTTGACAAAGTTTTGAAGAAGTTCAAAATGGATCAAGCAAAGAAAGGGTTCTTGCCTGTGTTACAAGGTGTGAAGTTGAGTAAGACTCAATGCCCGACCACTGCAGAAGATAGAGAGAAAATGAAAGATGTTCCCTATGCTTCAGCCATAGGCTCTATCATGTATGCAATGCTGTGTACCAGACCTGATGTGTGCCTTGCTATAAGTCTAGCAGGGAGGTACCAAAGTGATCCAGGAGTGGATCACTGGACAGTGGTCAAGAACATCCTGAAATACCTGAAAAGGACTAAGGATATGTTTCTCATATATGGAGGTGACAAAGAGCTCATCGTAAAAGGTTACGTTGATGCAAGCCTTGACACTGATCCGGACGATTCTAAATCGCAAACCGGATACGTGTTTACATTAAATGGTGGAGCTGTCAGTTGGTGCTGTTCTAAACAAAGCGTTGTAGCGGGATCTACATGTGAAGCGGAGTACATAGCTGCTTCGGAAGCAGCAAATGAAGGAGTCTGGATGAAGGAGTTCATATCCGATCTAGGTGTCATACCTAGTGCATCGGGTCCAATGAAAATCTTTTATGACAATACTGGTGCAATTGCCTTGGCAAAGGAATCCAGATTTCACAAGAGAACCAAGCACATCAAAAGACGCTTCAATTCCATCCGGGATCTAGTCCAGGTGGGAGACATAGAGATTTGCAAGATACATACGGATCTGAATGTTGCAGACCCGTTGACTAAGCCTCTTCCACGAGCAAAACATGATCAGCACCAAGGCTCCATGGGTGTTAGAATCATTACTGTGTAATCTAGATTATTGACTCTAGTGCAAGTGGGAGACTGAAGGAAATATGCCCTAGAGGCAATAATGAAGTTATTATTTATTTCCTTATATCATGATAAATGTTTATTATTCATGCTAGAATTGTATTAACCGGAAACATAATACATGTGTGAATACATAGACAAACAGAGTGTCACTAGTATGCCTCTACTTGACTAGCTCGTTAATCAAAGATGGTTATGTTTCCTAACCATAAACAAAGAATTGTTATTTGATTAACGGGATCACATCATTACATGAATGATCTGATTGACATGACCCATTCCATTAGCTTAGCACCCGATCGTTTAGTATGTTGCTATTGCTTTCTTCATGACTTATACATGTTCCTATGACTATGAGATTATGCAACTCCCGTTTGCCGGAGGAACACTTTGTGTGCTACCAAACGTCACAACATAAATGGGTGATTATAAAGGTGCTCTACAGGTGTCTCCAAAGGTACATGTTGGGTTGGCGTATTTCGAGATTAGGATTTGTCACTCCGATTGTCGGAGAGGTATCTCTGGGCCCTCTCGGTAATACACATCACATAAGCCTTGCAAGCATTGCAACTAATGAGTTAGTTGTGAGATGATGTATTACAGAACGAGTAAAGAGACTTGCCGGTAACGAGATTGAACTAGGTATGCGATACCGACAATCGAATCTCGGGCAAGTAACATACCAATGACAAAGGGAACAACGTATGTTGTTATGCGGTCTGACCGATAAAGATCTTCATATATTATGTAGGAGCCAATATGAGCATCCAGGTTCCGCTATTGGTTATTGACCGGAGACGTGTCTCGGTCATGTCTACATTGTTCTCGAACCCGTAGGGTCTGCACACTTAAGGTTTCGATGACAGTTATATTATGAGTTTATGAGTTTTGATGTACCGAAGTTAGTTCGGAGTCCCGGATGTGATCACGGACATGACGAGGAGTCTCGAAATGGTCGAGATATAAATATTGATATATTGGACGGCTATATTCGGACACCGGAAGTGTTCTGGGTGATTTCGGAGAAAACCGGAGAGCCGGAGGGTTACCGAAACCCCCCCGGGAGAAGTAATGGGCCATATGGGCCTTAGTGGAGAGAGAGAGGGGCAGCCAAAGGTGGGCCGCACGCCTCCTCCCCCCTGGTCCGAATTGGACTAGGAGAGGGGGGGCGGCGCCCCCCTTTCCCTCTCCCTCCCCACTTCTTTCCCCCTCCTAGTAGGAGTCCTACTCCTACTAGGAGGAGGACTCCTCCTTGGCACGCCATAGAGGGTCGGCCGGCCTCCTCCCCTTGATCCTTTATATACGGGGGCAGAGGGCACCCCTTGACACACAAGTTGATCCACGTGATCATATTCTTAGCCGTGTGCGGTGCCCCCTTCCACCATAGTCCTCGATAATATTGTAGCGGTGCTTAGGCGAAGCCCTGCGATGGTAGTGCATCAAGATCGTCACCACGCCGTCGTGCTGACGGAACTCATCCCCGACACTTTGCTGGATCGGAGTCCGGGGATCGTCATCGAGCTGAATGTATGCTAGAACTCGGAGGTGCCGTAGTTTCGGTGCTTGATCGGTCGGGTCGTGGAGACGTACGACTACATCAACCAAACGCTTCCGTTGTCGATCTACAAGGGTACGTAGATCACACTCTCCCCTCTCGTTGCTATGCATCACCATGATCTTGCGTGTGCGTAGGAATTTTTTTGAAATTACTACGTTCCCCAACAGACACCTGAGCACAGAGATTGGACCGTTGGAGGTCTGGTCGCTACAAGATGGTATCAGAGCACACGCTGACTGTAGGACACGACCACTAAGCTAAATCCCTAGATCACTACTCACTCTCTTGTCATTCTGACCTCTCATCTTTTCGACTCTTTTAGGATGGCGGATGCAAGGAACAAGTTCACGCAATCGGACGAAGATACACCCTTTGGACGTCACTTGAAGGAAGTCACTAGATATCTGAACATAGGAGTACCGAAGATAATATAGGAGTACCTGGGATTGTAGTACCGAAGATATCTGAACATAGGAGTACCGAACATAGGAGGCCCAGCCCAGAATTGTTGTTTTTTTTGCCTATTTTAGGGTTCTGAAGAAAAGGAATATCAAACGGAGTCCAAACGGAATGAAACCTTCGGGAATGTGATTTTGGAACGAACAAGATCCAGGAGACTTGGACCCTACATCAAGAAACCAACAGGGAGGCCACGAGGTAGGGGGGCACGCCTACCCCCCGCCCCCAGGCGCGCCCTCCACCCTCGTTGGCCCCCTGTTGCTCCAGCGACGTACTCCTTCCTCCTATATATACCTACGTACCCCCAAACGATCAGATACTGAGCAAAAACCCTAATTCCACCGCCGTAACTTTCTGTATCTACGAGATCCCATCTTGGGGCCTGTTCCAGAGCTCCGCCGGAGGGGGCATCGATCACGGAGGGCTTCTACATCAACACCATGGCCTCTCCGATGAAGTGTGAGTAGTTTACCTCAGACCTTCGGGTCCACAGTTATTAGCTAGATGGCTTCTTCTCTCTTCTTGGATCTCAATACAAAGTTCTCCCCCTCTCTTGTGGAGATCTATTCGATGTAATCTTCTTTTGCGGTGTGTTTGTTGAGAACGATGAATTGTGGGTTTATGATCAAGTTTATCTATGAACAATATTTGAATCTTCTCTGAATTCTTTTATGTATGATTGGTTATCTTTGCAAGTCTCTTCGAATTATCAGTTTGGTTTGGCCTACTAGATTGATCTTTCTTGCAATGGGAGAAGTGCTTAGCTTTGGGTTCAATCTTGCGGTGTCCTTTCCCAGTGACAGTAGCGCCAGCAAGGCACGTATTGTATTGTTTCCATCGAGGATAACAAGATGTTTTTTATCATATTCCATGAATTTATCCCTCTACATCATGTCATCTTGCTTAAAGCGTTACTCTGTTCTCTTGAATTTAATACTCTTGATGCATGCTGGATAGCGGTCGATGTGTGGAGTAATAGTAGTAGATGCAGGCAGGAGTCGGTCTACTTGTCTTGGACGTGATTCCTATATACATGATCATACCTAGATATTCTCATAACTATGATCAATTCTGTCAATTGCTCAACAGTAATTTATTCACCCACCGTAAAATACTTATGCTCTTGAGAGAAGCCACTAGTGAAACCTGTGGCCCCCGGGTCTATCTTCATCATATTAATCTTCCAATACTTAGTTATTTTCATTGCTTTTATTTTACTTTGCATCTTTATCATAAAAATACCAAAAATATTATCTGATCATATCTATCAGATCTCACTCTCGTAAGTGACCGTGTAGGGTTTGACAACCCCTTATCGCGTTGGTTGCGAGGATTTATTTGTTTGTGCAGGTGCGAGGGACTAGCGCGTAGCCTCCTACTGGATTGATACCTTCACTAGTAGAAAAGGGGGCTTTGGTCCAGGCCGGGTAAGCCCATTAGTCCCAGTTCAGTCCAGAACCGGGACCAATGGGTGCATTTATCCCGGTTCGTGCGGCTAAGGCATTAGTCCCGGTTCACCTGGGCCCTTTAGTCCCGGTTCGTGCCACGAACTGGGACTAAAGGCTACGATGCCCATTGGTCCCGGTTGGTGGCACCAACCGGTACCAAAGGTTAGACCTTTAGTCCCGGTTGGTGCCACCAACCGGGACTAATGGGCTTTGAGGCATTAGTACAGGTTCATGGCACGAACCGGTACTAAAGGTCCCATTTTCAAACTCCCCCCCCCCCCCCCCCCCCCCCCCCCCCCCGTGGACCGCCTTTTCAATTTTAGAAAAAAACAAAAGAAACTGATAGAAATGTCAATAAAAATAAAATAAAATAAGTTTCCCATGTGATATGTGGTCTAGTTGTTGGGAAAATTTACAAATATGAATTTCGACTTTGTTTACAAAATCTCTCTGGAATTTGTAAAATGGGCATAACTTTTGCATACGAACTCGGATTAAAAAGTTTTTTATATGAAAAATCATCTACTCGAAAAGTTACATCCGATGGAGACTGCCTACGGCCTGTTTGAAAATTTGTAGAATCCTCAAATTCCAAAAGGAAAAAAAGTTATGCTCAAATTTCAGTTTTTTTAAATCTTCAGTAAATCTGGTCAAACTATGGTCAAACTACTTATTCAAGAAGTATTAGTGTTACTAAATAATTATTCAAGAATATTAGTGTTATTAAATAATTATTTCACCTTTTTTGAATTTTGGTCAAATCTGGTCAAACTATGGTCGAACAATGGTCAAACTACTTATTCAAGAAATATTAGTGTTACTAAAAAATTATTGTTTTTTAGAACAATAGTTTCAAACTCAAACAGTGAAATATGTGACTTCATGCTCAAGCTAAATTCCTGAGGGTTAATAGGATTGACATCTTACTATTGTCAGGAAAACAACAAGTGCAGACTTGGAAACGAGGGAGAATAGAACCCGGAAGTTAAGCGTGCTCAGGCTGGAGTAGTGAGAGGATGGGTGACCGTTCGGGAAGTTAGATGATTTGGAATGATGAGGGGTGATTAGAGATTAAATTGGGCAGTGATGAGGGGTGATTAGAGATTAGAGGTTAAAATAATTCAGAAATTTGAAAATAAAAAAATTTAAAAAAAAAATTTCAAAATTTTTTCAAAAAAAATCAGAAAATTTCCTTTAGTACCGGTTGCTGTTACCAACCGGGACTAAAGGTGGACCAGCCACGTGGAGGGCCTTTAGTCCCGGTTCTGGATTGAACCGAGACTAAAGGGTCAGGGCATTAGTACCGACCCTTTAGTCCGGGTTCCAGAACCGGGACTAAAGGCCCTTTTTCTACCAGTGCTTGGTTCTCAAAAACTGAGGGAAATACTTACGCTACTTTGCTGCATCACCCTTTCCTCTTCAAGGGAAAACCAACGCAGTGCTCAAGAGGTAGCAAGAAGGATTTCTGGCGCCGTTGCCGGGGAGGTCTACGCAAAAGTCAACATACCAAGTACCCATCACAAACCCTTATCTCCCGCATTACATTATTTGCCATTTTCCTCTCGTTTTCCTCTCCCCCACTTCACCCTTGCCATTTTATTTGCCCTCTCTTTTTTCTTGCTCGCTTTTCTTCCGCCATGTCTGAATCAAAAAGGGTTAGGCGTTCTTTCCCGAGTTTTAGTACTTTGAACAACCCTTCTATTCTCGCTAAGCTCATAAATAAGGATGATTTTGATGTCAATGAGAATCTTAATAATTTTGATGAAGATGTCATAAATAAGCTCATAAATACTATGGAAAAACCTATCGGAGTTATCAATGAGAATCTTAATAATTTTGATGAAGATGATTCCAGAATTTTTCGTTATTTACTTGATGAATCTTTGAAAGATGCTTGATATGGACTATTAAGGATCAAGGCTAGCTATGTGCCTCAATACCAAATTGAAATTTACTTCAAAAGCTTTTATATTGCCCTTCCTTCTTCTTTTAAGCATGTCTTAGATTCTATTTTTGAAGAAGGCTTTCTTGAAGGGGATGTCATAGACACTTATGAGAAGATGAAAACCATATTTCGGCACCCCATGAATGAGAAAGTTGAATCTACATCTCTTTTGCTCTCTTACCAAAACGAATCTATCAAAAAGATGAAGGCTAGCTTAGATACAAATTTCCATAACATACTTAATCTTTCTTCTACCATTAATAGCCATGTGCTTTATCAAAATAGAAAGATTAATTCCATAGATAGCAAGTTTGCTCTTTTCTTCCCTAAAACTAAAGATGGCAATACCTAGATCTATCCTTGCTTTTTATGCCTAGCTAGGGCCATTAAACGAGAGCGCTTGCTGGGAGGCAACCCAATTTTATTTTTATTCCTTGCTTTTTGCTCATGTTTAGTAATAAATAATTTATCTAGCCTCTGTTTTTTTGTGTTTTTTTGTTTAATTAGTGTTTGTGCCAAGTAGAACCGTTGGGAAGACTTGGGGAAAGTCTTGTTAATCTTGGTGTAAAAAACAGAAACTTTAGCACTCACGAGAACTTCTGCCATTTTTATTTGGAAAGTGATATTTAGTTAATTCTTTTTGAAGATGATTCATAGATAAATTCCTCACGTCCAGCAATTTATTTTAGAATTTTTGGGGTTCCAGATCTTGCGCTAGCCACAGATTACTACAGTCTGTTCTGTTTTTGACAGATTCTGTTTTTCGTGTATTGTTTGCTTATTTTGATGAATCTATGGCTAGTAAAATAGTTTATAAACCATATAGAAGTTGTAATACAGTAGGTTTAACACCAATATAAATAAAGAATGAGTTCATTACAGTACCTTGAAGTGGTCTTTTGTTTTCTTTCGCTAACGGAGCTCACGAGATTTTCTACTTTAAGTTTTGTGTTGTGAAGTTTTCAAGTTTTGGGTAAAAGATTTGATGGATTATGGAACAAGGAGTGGCAAGAGCCTAAGCTTGGGGATGCCCATGGCACCCCCAAGGTAATCTAAGGACACCTAAAAGCCAAAGCTTGGGGATGCCCCGGAAGGCATCCCCTCTTTCGTCTACTTCTATCGGTAACTTTACTTGGAGCTATATTTTTATTCACCACATGATATGTGTTTTGCTTGGAGCGTCTTTATTTTTTAGTTTTCCACAATCATATTTTCTGTACACACCTTTTGAGAGAGACACACATGATTCGGAAATTATTAGAATACTCTATGTGCTTCACTTATATCTTTTGTGTTATATAGTTTTTGCTCTAGTGCTTCACTTATATCTTTTAGAGCACGTCGCTGGATTTGTTTTATAGAAACTATTGATCTCTCATGCTTCACTTAGATTATTTTGAGAGTCTTAAATATCATGGTAATTTGCTTAAATAATCCTAATATGCTAGGTATACAAGATTAATAATAAAATTATCTTATGAGTGTGTTGAATACTAAGAGAGGTTTGATACTTGATAATTGTTTTGAGATATGGAGATGGTGATATTAGAGTCATGCTAGTTGAGTAGTTGTGAATTTGAGAAATACTTGTGTTAAAATTTGTGATTCCCGTAGCATGCACGTATGGTGAATCGTTATGTGATGAAGTCGGAGCATGATTTATTTATTGATTGTCTTCCTTATGAGTGGCGGTCGGGAACGAGCGATGGTCTTTTCCTACCAATCTATCCCCCTAGGAGCATGCGCGTAATACTTTGCTTTGATAACTTGTAGATTTTTTGCAATAAGCATATGAGTTCTTTATGACTAATGTTGAGTCCATGGATCATACACACTCTCACCCTTCCACCATTGCTAGCCTCTCTAATACCGCGCACCTTTCGCCGGTATCATACACCCACCATATACCTTCCTCAAAACAGCCACCATACCTACCTATTATGGCATTTCCATAGCCATTCCGAGATATATTGCCATGCAACTTTCCACCGTTCTGTTTACTATGACACGCTCCATCATTGTCATATTGCTTTGCATGATCATGTAGTTGACATTGTATTTGTGGCAAAGACACCGTTCATAATTCTTTCATACATGTCACTCTTGATTCATTGCATATCCCAGTACACCGCCGAAGGCATTCACATAGAGTCATATTTTGTTCTAAGTATCGAGTTGTAATTGTTGAGTTGTAAGTAAATAAAAGTGTGATGATCATCATTATTAGAGCATTGTCCCAAGTGAGGAAAGGATGATGGAGACTATGATTCCCCCAGAAGTCAGAATGAGACTCCGGATGAAAAAAAGAGAAAGGCAATAAAAAAGAAGGACCAAAAAAATTGATGAGAGAAAAAGAGAGAAGGGCAATGCTACTATCCTTTTCCACACTTGTGCTTCAAAGTAGCACCATGTTCTTCATATAGAGAGTCTCTTATGATATCACTTTCATATACTAGTGGGAATTTTTCATTATAGAACTTGGCTTGTATATTCCAATGATGGGCTTCCTCAAAATGCACTAGGTCTTCGTGAGCAAGCAAGTTGGATGCACACCCACTTAGTTTCTTTTGTTGAGCTTTCATATACTTATAGCTCTAGTGCATCCGTTGCATGGCAATCCCTACTCACTCACATTGATATCTATTAATGGGCATCTCCATAGCCCGTTGATACGCCTAGTTGATGTGAGACTATCTTCTCCTTTTTGTCTTCTCCACAACCACCATTCTATTCCACCTATAGTGACATGTCCATGGCTCACGCTCATGTATTGCGTGAAGATTGAAAAAGTTTGAGAACATCAAAAGTATGAAACAATTGCTTGGCTTGTCATCGGGGTTGTGCATGATTTAAATACTTTGTGTGGTGAAGATAGAGCATAGCCAGACTATATGATTTTGTAGGGATAACTTTCTTTGGCCATGTTATTTTGAGAAGACATAATTACTTAGTTAGTATGCTTGAGGTATTATTATTTCTATGTCAATATTAAACTTTTGTCTTGAATCTTTTGGATCTGAATATTCATACCACAATTAAGAAGAATTACATTGAAATTATGCCAAGTAGCATTCCACATCAAAAATTCTGTTTTTATCATTTACCTACTCGAGGACGAGTAGGAATTAAGCTTGGGGATGCTTGATACGTCTCCAACGTATCTATAATTTTTGATTGCTCCATGCTATATTATCTCCTGTTTTAGACATTATTGGGCTTTATTATCCACTTTTATATTATTTTTGGGACTAACCTATTAACTGGAGGCCCAGCCCAGAATTGCTGTTTTTTGCCTATTTTAGGGTTTCGAAGAAAAGGAATATCAAACGGAGTCCAAACGGAATGAAACCTTCGGGAACATGATTTTTGGAACGAACAAGATCTAGGAGACTTGGACCCTACGTCAAGCAACCAATAGGGAGGCCACGAGGTAGGGGGCGCGCCTACCCCACAGGAGCGCCCTCCACCCTCGTGGCCCCCCTGTTGCTCCACCGATGTACTCCTTCCTCCTATATATACCTACATGCCCCCAAACGATCAGATACAGAGCAAAAACCCTAATTCCATCACCGTAACTTTCTGTATCCACGAGATCCCATCTTGGGGCCTGTTCCAGAGCTCTGCCAGAGGGGGAATCGATCATGGAGGGCTTCTACATCAACACCATAGCCTCTCCGATGAAGTGTGAGTAGTTTACCTCAGACCTTCGGGTCCATAGTTATTAGCTAGATGGCTTCTTCTCTCTTTTTGGATCTCAATACAAAGTTCTCCCCCTCTCTTGTGGAGATCTATTCGATGTAATCTTCTTTTGCGGTGTGTTTGTTGAGACTGATGAATTGTGGGTTTATGATCAAGTTTATCTATGAACAATATTTGAAACTTATCTGAATTCTTTTATGTATGATTGGTTATCTTTGCAAGTCTCTTCGAATTATCAGTTTGGTTTGGCCTACTAGATTGACCTTTCTTGCAATGGGAGAAGTGCTTAGCTTTGGGTTCAATCTTGCGGTGTCCTTTTCCAGTGACAGTAGGGGCAGCAAGGCACGTATTGTATTGTTGCCATCGTGGATAAAAAGATGGTTTTTTTTATCATATTGCATGAATTTATCCCTGTACATCATGTCATGTTGTTTAAAGCGTTACTCTGTTCTCTCGAACTTAATACTCTAGATGCATGCTGGATAGCGGTCGATGTGTGGAGTAATAGTAGTAGATGCAGGCAGGAGTCAGTCTACTTGTCTTGGACGTGATGCGTATATACATGATCATACCTAGATATTCTCATAACTATGCTCAATTTTGTCAATTGATCAACAGTAATTTGTTCACCCACCGTAAAATACTTATGCTCTTGAGAGAAGCCAGTAGTGAAACCTATGGGCCCCGGGTCTATCTTCATCATATTAATCTTCCAATACTTAGTTATTTTCATTGCTTTTATTTTACTTTGCATCTTTATCATAAAAATATCAAAAATATTATCTTATCATATCTATCAGATCTCACTCTCGTAAGTGACCGTGTAGGGATTGACAACCCCTTATCGCGTTGGTTGCGAGGATTTATTTGTTTGTGCAGGTGCGAGGGACTAGCGCGTAGCCTCTTACTGGATTGATACCTTGGTTCTCAAAAACTGAGGGAAATACTTACGCTACTTTGCTGCATCACCCTTTCCTCTTCAAGGGAAAACCAACAC
The DNA here is from genome assembly GCF_003073215.2 of Triticum urartu. Taxonomy (NCBI): domain Eukaryota; kingdom Viridiplantae; phylum Streptophyta; class Magnoliopsida; order Poales; family Poaceae; genus Triticum; species Triticum urartu. The sequence goes on from NC_053028.1 coordinate 454,405,398, forward strand.
AGTGCTCAAGAGGTAGCAGAATGCTTTCTAGAATATTCTTCAACGTATTCTTCTCTATTGTGGCATGAATGTTCAGATTCGAAAGATTCAAGATAAAAGTTTATTGTTGACATAAAAATAGTAATACTCCAAGTATGGTAATCAAGCAATTATGTCTTATCAAAATACCATAGCCAAAGAAAACTTATCCCTACAAAGTCATATAGTTTGGACATGCTTCATTTTCGTCACACAAAATGCTTTCATCATGCACAACCCCGATGACAAGCCAAGCAATTGTTTCATACTTAGCCTTTTCAAACTCTTTCAACTTTTACGCAATATATGAGCGCGATCCATGGACATAACACTATGGGTGGAATAGAATATGATGATTGAGGTTGTGTTAGAAGACAAAAAGGGAGAAAGTCTCACATTGACGCGGCTAATCCATGGGCTATGGAGATGCCCACCGATTGATGTCAATGCAAGGAGTAGGGATTGCCATGCAACAGATGCACTAGAGCTATAAATATATGAAAGCTCATCAAAGAAACTAAGTGGGTGTGCATCCAACTCGCTTGCTCACGAAGACCTAGGGCATTTGAGGAAGCCCATCATTGGAATATACAAGCCAAGTTCTATAATGAAAAATTCCCACTAGTATATGAAAGTGACAAAATAAGAGACTCTCTATCATGAAGATCATGGTGCTACTTTAAAGCACAAGTGTGGAAAAAGGATAGTAACATTGTCCCTTCTCTCTTTTTATCTCATATTTTTTTATTTGGGCCTTTTTTGGCCTCTTTTCTTTCTTTTTTTCTTTTTTTCGTCCGAAGTCTCATCCCGACTTATGGGGGAATCATAGTCTCCATCATCCTTTCCTCACATGGGACAATGCTCTAATGATGCTCATCACACTTTTATTTTCTTACAACTCAAGAATTACAACTCGATACTTAGAAAAAATATGACTCTATGTGAATGCCTCCGGCGGTGTACCGGGATTGCAATGAATCAAGAGTGACATGTATGAAAAAATTATGAACGGTGGCTTTGCCACAAATACGATGTCAACTACATGATCATGCAAAGCAAAGCAATATGAAAAAATTATGAAGGGTGGCTTTTTGGTGTCCTTGGATTTTACTTTGGGGTGACTTGGGAATCCCCAAGCTTAGGCTCTTGTCACTCCTTGTTCCATAATCCATCAAATCCTTACCCAAAACTTGACAACTTCACAACACAAAACTTAAAAGAAAATCTCCGTGAGCTCCGTTAGTAAAAGAAAACAAACCACCACTTCTAGGTACTGTAATGAAATCATACCTGATTTATATTGGTGTTAATCCTACTGTATTCCAACTTTTATATGGTTCATAAACTCTATTACTAGCCATAGATTCATCAAAATAAGCAAACAACACACGAAAAACAGAATCTGTCAAAAACAGAACAGTCTGTAGTAATATGTAGGTTTCAACCACTTCTGGAACCCCAAAAATTATAAAATAAATTGCTGGACGTGAGTAATTTATATATGAATCATCTGCAAAAATAATTAACTAAATAGCACTCTCCAATAAAAAATGGCAGCAATTCTTGTGAGTGCTAAAGTTTCTGTTTTTTACAGCAAGATCAAAAGGACTTTCCCCAAGTCTTCCCAACGGTTCTACTTGGCACAAACACTAATTAAACACAAAAACACAACCAAAACAGAGTCTAAATAAATTATTTATTGAATAAAAGAAAGGAAAAATATTAGGTTGTCTCCCAACAAGCGCTTTTCTTTTAAAGCCTTTTAGCTAGGCATAAGATTTCAACGATGCTCACATGAAAGACAAGAATTGAAGCACAAAGAGAGCATCATAAAACATATAACAAACACATCTAAGTCTAACATACTTCCTATGCATAGGCATCTTATAGGCAAACAAATTATCAAGGCAAGCAAAAACTAGCATATGCAAGGAAGCGGAAAGAAACAATAGCAATCTCAACATAACAAGAGGTAATTTAGTAACATGAAAATTTCTACAACCATATTTTCCTCTCTCATAATAATTACATGTATGATCATAAGAAAATTCAACAATATAGCTATCACAAAACATATTCTTAACAAGATCCACATGTATGCAAAGTTGACACTCTTCCAAAATAGTGGGATAACATTAACTAAAGTCATGACCTCTCCAAACCCACTTTTATCAAAAACTTCATAAGATTGAACATTCTCCAAATATGTGGGATCTAAAGTTGACACTCTTCCAAACCCACTTTCAATATTATTGCAAACATTATAATCAATATCATATTCATCATGTGGCTTAAATAAGTTTTCAAGGTCATAAGAAGAATCACCCCAATCATGATCATTGCAACAAGTAGTAGACATAGCAAAACTAGCATCCCCAAGCTTACGGTTTTGCATATTATAAGCACAATTGACATTAATAGAATTTATACTATCATCATTGCAATCATGCTTTCTACTCAAAGATCCATTGTGAATCACTCCATAAAGTACTTCATCACAATTTTTAGATTCACGAATTTCAAGCAAAACTTCATAAAGATAATCTAGTGCACAAAACTCACTAGCAATTGGTTCATCATAATTGGATCTCTTAAAAAGATTAGCAAGCGGATGAGGATCCATACATCTTAGGTTCTCTGTTTAGCAATAAATAAACAACTATTCCAACCAAACGACAAAATGAGCCAAGTAAGACATTAAAGCAGACGGAAAAAGGGCGAACGAAAAAGAGGGCAAATAAAACGGCAAGGGTGAAGTGGGGGAGAGGAAAATGAGAGGCAAATTGCAAATAATGTAATGCGAAGGGTAAAAGTTGTGATGGGTACTTGGTATGTCTTGACTTGGAGTAGATCTCCCCGGCAACGGCGCCAGAAATCCTTCTTGCTACCTCTTCAGCACTGCCTTGGTTTTCCCTTGAAGAGGAAAGGGTGGTGCAGTAAAGCAACGTAAGTATTTCCCTCAGTTTTTGAGAACCAAGGTATCAATCCAGTAGGAGACCACGCGCGAATCACCTCGTACCTGCACATACAAATAAGAACCTCGCAACCAACGCGATAAAGGGGTTGTCAGTCCCTTCACGGCCACTTGCAAGAGTGAGATCTGATAGAGATGATAATTATAAGATAAGTATTTTTGGTATTTTTCTGATATAGATTGAAAGTAAAGATTGCAAAATTAAAAAGACTGAAACTTGTATGATGGAAAATAGACCCGGGGGCCATAGGTTTCACTAGTGGCTTCTCTCAAGATAGCATAAGTATTACGGTGGGTGAACAAACTACTGTCGAGCAATTGATAGAAAATCGAATAATTATGAGAATATCTAGGTATGATCATGTATATAGGCATCACGTCCGTGACAAGTAGACCGACTCCTGCATGCATCTACTACTATTACTCCACACATCGACCGCTATCCAACATGCATCTAGAGTATTAAGTTCATAAGAACAGAGTAACACCTTAAGCAAGATGACATGATGTAGAGGGATGAACTCATGTAATATGATGTAAACCCCATCTTTTTATCCTCGATGGCAACAATACAATGCATATCATTTCCCTTTCTGTCACTGGGATCAAGCATCGCAAGATTGAACCCAAAGCTAAGCATTTCTCCCATTGCAAGAAAGATCAATCTAGTAGGCCAAACCAAACTGATAATTTAAAGAGACTTGCAAAGATAACCAATCATACATAAAAGAATTCAGAGGAGATTCAAATATTGTTCATAGATAATCTGGATCATAAACCCACAATTCATCAGATCTCGACAAACACACCGCAAAAGAAGATTATCGAATATATCTCCAAGAGGATCGAGGAGAACTTTGTAGTGAGATCCAAAGAGAGAGAACAAGCCATCTAGCTACTAGCTATGGACCCGAAGGTCTGAGGTAAACTACCCACACATCATCGGAGGGGCCATGGAGTTGATGTAGAGGCCCTCCGTGATCAATGCCCCCTCCAGTGGAGCTCCGGAAAAGGCCCCAAGATGGGATCTCTTGGGTACAGAAGGTTGCGGCGGTGGAAATTTGGTTTCGTGGTGCTCCTAGATGTTTGCGGGGTATGTGAACATATATAGGAGGAAGAAGTAGGTCGGTGGAGCAACGAGGGGCCCACGAGGGGGAGGGCATGCCCAGGGGGGTAGGCGCGCCCCCTGCCTCGTGGCCGTCTCGTTGATTGCTTGACGTCCACTCCAAGTCCTCTGCATCACGTTTTTTCCAAAAATCACGTTCCCGAAGGTTTCATTCCGTTTGGAGTCCATTTGATATTCCTTTTCTATGAAGCACTGAAATAGGCAAAAAACAGCAATTTGGGCTGGGCCTCCGGTTAATAGGTTAGTCCCAAAAATAATATAAAAGTGTAAAATAAATCCCATTAACATCCAAAACAGATAATATAATAGCATGGAACAATAAAAAATTATAGATACGTTGGAGACGTATAAGTAATTTACTTTCTATGCATGCTTAGTAGTAATACTAAAAAGAAAACCCAAAAATATTTCCTTGTTCTTATTTTGCTTGTTGGGAGCTTTCCCGTGTAAATAGTTGTCACGCCCAATATGCGACTCTATCCTAAAGGAATTCGAAGGTCCCACCAAGGATATAATCGCATATTGAGACGCTTTTGCAAGGTGGATATCATTACATCGTACCATTACATAATAGTTGGGGATACATACAAAAGGCATACAAATGCCACATGAACACATCAACATCATACATGAGAACAACATCCGACTACGGATGAAACACTGATACGTCTCCAACGTATCTATAATTTTTGATTGTTCCATGCTATTATATTATCTGTTTTGGATGTTAATGGGCTTTATTTTACACTTTTATATTATTTTTGGGACTAACCTACTAACCCAAGGCCCAGTGCAAATTGCTGTTTTTTGCCTATTTCAGTGTTTCGCGGAAAAGGAATATCAAACGGAATCCAAACAGAATGAAAACTTCGGGAGAGTTATTTTTGGAACAAATGTGATCCAGGGGACTTAGAGTAGAAGTCAAGAAATCAACGAAGAGGCCACGAGGCAGGGAGGCACGCCAACCCCCTGGATGGCCCCCACCCTCGTGGGCCCCTCGTAGCTCCACCGACGTACTTCTTCCTCCTATATATATCCATATACCCCGAAAACATCCAGGAGCACCACGAAACCCTATTTCCACCACCGCAACCTTATGTACCCATGAGATCCCATCTGGGGACCTTTTCCGGAGCTCCACCGGAGGGGGAATCGATCACGGAGTGTGAGTAGTTTACCATAGACCTTCGGGTTTGTAGTTATTAGCTAGATGGCTTCTTCTCTCTCTTTGATTCTCAATACAAAGTTCTCCTCGATCTTCTTGGAGATCTATTTGATGTAACTTTTTTTGCATCTGTTTGTCGAGATCCGATGAATTGTGGGTTTATGATCAAGTCTATCTATGAACAATATTTGATTCTCCTTTGAATTCTTTTATGTATGATTTGTTATCTTTGCAAGTCTCTTCGAATTATCAGTTTGGTTTGGCCTACTAGATTGATATTTCTTGCAATGGGAGAAGTGCTTAGCTTTGGGTTCAATCTTGCGGTGTCCTTTCCCAGTGACAGTAGGGGCAGCAAGGTACGTATTGTATTGTTTCCATCGAGGTTAAAAAGATGGGGTTTATATCATATTGCTTGAGTTTATCCCTCTACATCATGTCATCTTGCCTAATGCGTTACTCTGTTATTATGAACTTAATACTCTAGATGCATGCTAGATAGCGGTCGATGTGTGGAGTAATAGTAGTAGATGCAGAATCGTTTCGGTCTACCTATCGCGGACGTGATGCCTATATACATGATCATGCCTAGATATTCTCATAATTATTCAGTTTTCTATCAATTGCTCGACAGTAATTCATTCACCCACCATAAAACTTATGCTATCTTGAGAGAAGCCTCTAGTGAAACCCATGGCCCCCGGGTCTATCGTTTATCATACAAGTTTTCAATATATTTTACTTTGTAATATTTACTTTCAATCTATATCATAAAAATACCAAAAATATTTATTTATCTTATCATCTCTATCATATCTCACTCTCGTAAGTGACCGTGAAGGGATTGACAACCCCTTTATCACGTTGTTTGCGAAGTTCTTAATTCTTTGTGCAGGTACGAGGGACTTGCGTGTAGTCTCCTACTGGATTGATACCTTGGTTCTCAAAAACTGAGGGAAATACTTACGCTACTTTTCCTGCATCACCCTTTCCTCTTCAATGGAAAACCAACAAAGTGCTCAAGAGGTAGCAAGAAGGATTTTTTTGCGACGTTGCCGGGGAGGTTTACGCACAAGTCAAGACATACCAAGTACCCATCACAAACTCTTATCCTTCGCATTACATTATTTTCCATTTGCCTCTCGTTTACCTCTCCCCCACTTCACCCTTGCCATTTTATTCGCCCTCTTTTCCGTTCGCCCTTTTTCCGTTCGCCTCTTTTCGCTTGCTTCTTGTGTGCTTGTGTGTTGGATTGTTTGTCACGATGGCTCAAGATAATTCTAAATTGTGTGACTTTTTCAATACCAACAATAATGATTTTATTAGCACTCCGATTGCTCCTATTACCGATGTTGAATCTTGTGAGATTAATATTGCTTTGTTGAATCTTGTCATGAAAGATCTGTTTTCTGGCCTTCCTAGTGAAGATGCCGCTACCCATTTAAACGACTTTGTTGATTTGTGTGATATGCAAAAGAAGAAAGATGTGGATAATGATATTGTTAAATTGAAGCTATTCCCGTTTTCGCTTAGAGATCGTGCTAAAACTTGGTTTTCTTCTTTGCCTAAAAATAGCATTGATTCATGGAATAAGTGCAAAGATGCTTTTATCTCTAAGTATTTTCCTTCCGCTAAGATCATCTCTCTTAGAAACGATATTATGAATTTTAAGCAACTAAATCATGAGCATGTTGCATAATCTTGGGAGAGGATGAAATTGATGATTCACAATTGCCCTACTCATGGTTTGAATTTAAGGATGATCATACAAAAAAATTATGCTGGATTGAATTTTGCTTCTAGAAATCTGTTAGATTCGGCCGTGGGAGGCACTTTTATGGAAATCACTTTAGGAGAAGCTACCAAACTCCTAGATAATATTATGGTTAATTATTCTCAATGGCACACCGAAAGATCTACTAGTAAAAATGTTCATGCTATAGAAGAAATCAATGTTTTGAGTGGAAAGATGGATGAACTTATGAAATTGTTTGCTAATAAGGGTGTTTCTTCTGATCCTAATGATATGCCTTTGTCTACCTTGATTGAGAATAATAATGAATCTATGGATGTGAATTTTGTTGGTAGGAACAATTTTGGTAATAATGCGTATAGAGGTAATTTTAATCCTAGGCCGTTTCCTAGTAATTCCTCTAATAATTATGGTAATTCCTACAATAATTCTTATGGAAATTATAATAAGATGCCCTCTGGTTTTGAATCTAGTATTAAAGAATTTATTAGTTCACAAAAGAATTTCAATGCTTTGATTGATGAAAAATTGTCTAAGATTGATGAGTTGGCTAGGAACGTGGATATAATTTCTCTTGATGTTGATTCTTTGAAACTTAGATCTATTCCACCTAAGAATGATATCAATGAGTCTCTCAAAGCCATGAGAATTTCCATTGATGAGTGCAAAGAAAGAACCGCTAGGATGCATGCTAAGAAAGATTGCTTTGTAAAAGCGTGTTCTTCTAGTTTTGATAACAATAAGGATGAAGATCTAAAAGTGATTGATGTGTCTCCTATTAAATCTTTGTTTTGCAATATGAATCTTGATAATGATGGGACTAGAGATGAGTCAACTTTAGTTAGAAGGCGTCCCAATGATTCAGAGTTTTTAGATCTTGATGCAAAAATTAATAAAAGTGGGATTGGAGAGGTCAAAACTTTACATAGCAATGAACCCACTATTTTGGATTTCAAGGAATTTAATTATGATAATTGCTCTTTTATAGATTGTATTTCCTTGTTGCAATCCGTGCTAAATTCTCCGCATGCTTATAATCAAAATAAAACTTTTACCAAACATATCGTTGATGCTTTAATGCAATCTTATGAAGAAAAGATTGAATTAGAAGTTTCTATCCCTAGAAAACTTTATGATGAGTGGGAACCTACTATTAAAATTAAAATTAAAGATCATGAATGCTATGCTTTATGTGATTTGGGTGCTAATGTTTCCACGATTCCAAAAACTTTATGTGATGTGTTAGGTTTCCGTGATTTTTAATGATTGCTCTCTAAACTTGCACCTCGCCGATGTTGACGCCCTCGATTCAATCGTACACTAATCATACATGCAAATGTGTACGATCAAGATCAAGAACTCACGGGAAGATATCACAACACAACTCTAGACACAAATTAAAATAATACATGCTTTATATTACAAGCCAGGGGCCTCGAGGGCTCGAATACATAAGCTCGAAAACACAAGAGTCAGCGGAAGCAACAATATCTGAGTACAGACATGAGTTAGACAAGTTTGCCTTAAGAAGGCTAGCACAAAAGTAGCAACGATCGAAAAGGCAAGGCCTCCTACCTGGGAGCCTCCTAATTACTCCTAGTCGTTTGCGGTCTTCACACAGTAGTAGGCATCCTCCGGGTAGTAGTAGTCATCAGTGGCGTCGTCTGGCTTCTGGGATCCGTCATCTGGTCGCAACAATCGGGTATGGGGGAAAAGAAGTAGCAAAGCAACCGTGAGTACTCATCCAAAGTACTCGCAAGACTTACATCAGATCTAAACTAAGTATGCATCTGTATCAAAGGAATGGGTTGTATCTGTGGACTAAACTGCAGAATGCTAGAAGGGAAGGGGAAAGCCTAGCCTATCGAAGACTAGCATCTTCTGGAAACCACCATCTTGCAGCAACAGGAGGGAGTAGAGTAGCATAAAGTAAAGTAGTAGAAGTGTTATCAACCTCGGCCAGAGATCCTTTCTCGACTCCCTGCGAGAAAGCAATCCCAGAGCCATACTATCCAGTTATCATCTCATATCCAAGTCTCATCACAATCCATTTCTCATCACAAGTATCTAGTTCTAGTTGTATCGATCGGGATACAACTCCAAGTGTCCGTTACCGTAGGATAGGCTATCGACAGATGTTTTCTTCCCTGCAGGGGTGCACCAACTTACCCACCACGCTCGATTAACTCCGGCCAGACACACTTTCCTGGGTCATGCCCGGCCTCCGCCAAACAATACGCCGCAACCCGACCTATCCTTAATAGAGAGGTCAGCACGCCGGACTAAACCTATGCCCCCAGGGGTCATGGGCCATCTCCCCGGGAACTCCTGCACGTTGCGTGGGCGGCTGGTGAGCAGACCTAGCTACCTCCTTCAGAAAGGTAGGTGCTTACTAGTCCAACCCGGCGCGCGCCGCTCAGTCGCTGACGTCTATTAAGCTTCGGCTGATGTATACGACGCAGAACGCCTATACTATGCCCACGTGATGGTTAGTGCTATCAGGCCAGAGGCCCCTCGGATCAAATATCCAAATCGTAGTGGATTAGGAACGCGCGGTAACGAGCAGAGACTCACGATCGATGTGACCCCGTCGCCCCGTCTCGAGTACTTGCGACAAGAGCTAAGAATGCCCTGCCACGCCTCGTAAGTATCTCGTGGGCACCTTCCAGGTCAACCCGACTCCACATCACTCGCTATTAAGCTCGCGCGGGTACCCCTCAGGGCCTACCCGTCTTTAGTAACATGGTTCAGTTGTAAAGTCATAGTAACCATAGTAACTGTGTGTCTAACACCAAGGGGAAAACTAGAGGAATCACCCTCGGTGAATTCCACTCGATGTAATCATCAAGGTGAACGTAAGAGGATTCACCCTCGAGGTTCACACTTGAGGGGTTGCACGACAGAGCCGTATCGAAAGTAGTTAAGGAGGAAATCACCCTCGATGATCACGACCGAATAGCTACACTACAGAGATCTCATCATGAGTGATGTATGAGGTTCGCCCTCGGCACTCGATAGTAACTCTGTAGTGTCGTACAACTAGGGGGTGATGTGCGGTGTCGGGGCCTGGACGTCGATCACGTTGATCGAGTCATCAAACATAAAGCGAGGCAACTGGGACAAGGTGCGGTCACTAATGGATCTCTAAGCAACCTATAGTAAGCAGTTTAGGATAAGCAGATAAGGTATGAAAGCAGGTAACAACAACAGGCTATGCATCAGAGTAGGATCATACAGAAAGCAGTAGCAGTTCTAATGCAAGCATGAGAGGGAAAGAAATGGGCGATATCGGAATGCTCAAGGGGGGGGTTGCTTGCCTGGTTGCTCAGACAAGAAGGAGGGGTCGTCGGTGACGTAGTCGATCACAGCGACATCATCGGTCTCGGGGTCTACCAGAGAGAAGAGGGGGAAGAAACAGTAAATACAGAGCAAACAATGCATCACAAGGCATAACATGACGATGGGCTGAGCTAGCGTTGCCCTAACGTAGTACTACACGTTGCAGACGGAGGGGATAAACATCCGAGGATGAATTCCCGGCGCTAGGCGGATTCCGGACAGATGAAACGAAGGGGGATGGTGGCAGGTTTGCTATGCTAGGGACGTGTGGCGGATGAATGGGTTGCGTATCCGGGTTCGCCTCGTCGTCCTGAGCAACTTTCATGTACAAAGTTTTTCGATCCGAGCTACGGTTTATTTAATATGATTTTCTAAAGTTTTAATTAATTCTAGAATTTAATTATTTATTTCAACATTATTCAGAATAGTAAAAGATGACGTCAGCATGATGCTGACGTCAGCAGTCAACTGTGCAGTTGACTGGGTCAACTACATGTGGGTCCCGCATATCATACACTGTTTAGTTTAATTAGGGTTTAGTTAATTAATTATTGTTTAATTAAATTAACTAATTAATTAGATTAATTTAAACAGGATTAATTAACTTACTAATTAATTAATCAATATTTTTATTAATTACATTTTCATTTCTTTTTAATTTTCGTTTTAGGGGGTGTGGGGCCCCTACGTCAGTGGCCCAGGGGCATCGGGCCCCACCCGGCAGTGGCCCAGGAGGCAACCGGGCGAAATGGGTGCGGCCGCCCGCCCGCATGGCCTCGGGCGTGAGGGTGCTGGAGCCGGGCGGGGTGGACCCAGGCGACGGCGTGGCCACCGCGGGGCTCGCCGGCGGCGCGGCAGGCGGGTCGTAGGGGCAGCCGCGGTGTGGGGCAGCAGGCGGCGGAGCCCGAGCGGTGGCAGCGGAAGGTCTGCACGGGCGGCGACGCTGGCGGAGCAGAGCCGCGGGGCGGGGCTCGGACGCGCGAGCAGGGGAGGTCCGGCGCGGCTGCGGGCAGCGCCGGTCGCGGCGGCGGCGGTGATGGCCGCGAGCGGTGCAACGGGTGCGCGGTCAGGGCGCGGCGAGCACGCGCTCGCCGCGAGCGCGGGCGCGAGACGAGAGGGCGCGGTGATGGCATTTAGCCGACGCCGACGCGGAACGAGGGGGGAAAGGAGGGCTCACCCCCCTTGCAGGGGTACGGCGGCGAAGGCGCGATGGCACCGCGGTGGGGAGGAGGACGGGGTACGTTCGGCGACGGGGATGAAGGCGATTTGGCGACGGGGTTGGCGCGTCGAGGTGGCGAGGGCGTCCAGCGAGGCGGGCTCCGTGGAGGCGAGGCGTCGGCGGCGGGGCGGCGCGGTCGCTGTGGCGGCAACGGCGCACTGCGGCGGAGGGCGAAGGGGTCGGGGCGCGCCAGGGTCGCGGGTCCGGCGGAGGCCGCTGCCCCCGATCTGGATCGGGGGAGGGACAGAGGGAGCAGAGACGTGGGGGGGGGGGGGGGGGGGGGGGGGGGGGGGGGGGGGGGGGGGGTGGGGGGGGGGGGGGGGGTTAGGGGTGCGGGTGGTTTGCGGGTGGTGGGGGATAAGGGAGGCGGCTGGGCCGGCCAGCTGGGTTGGGCCGGCTTGGGTGGGCCAAGGCCCAAGGAAGGCAGGGGGAGCTCTCTCTCTCCCACCTCTTCTTTTACATTTTTTTAAAAAAAACAACTTTTCTGTTTTCTTTTATTTTTCAGAAAGCAAAATAGTTTTATAAAAAACTAATCTTGCACCTAAAATACCATTTTAACTTAGGCCACTGCTATAATTAACTTGGCACAAAATAAAGTAGTTTAGTATTTTTACACAATTAGAAAGGCAATAAAATTATCGACTAGGACTGTTTTTATTTAGTTTAGGGCAGTGAAACACCTTATAAAAATGTTGATTCACCACCAATAGTAACCAATGATTATTTGCCACAATGAAGAACATTTTAGCTCTCATGTTTGTGAAATTTTGAATTTCACTTAGTAATTGAATTTGAATTCAAGTGAAATTTGAAATGAGATAGGATAAAAGATGATCATGCATTGTTTAGCCAAAAAATTAGATTAAACCCAAGGGGTTACTGTACATGATACTCGGGTGTTACAAATCCTTGTACTCTAAGTATATATATATATATATATATATATATATATATATATATATATATATATATATATATATGCCCACGAGGCTCAAGCAATACATAAAACTATTCCACCAATCCCTCTCTCCCTTCTAACATGGTATCTATCGCAAGTCGATCCTAAACCCTAGCCGCCGCCGCTTCCGCACCCGCGCGTCGCCGGCGGTCGGCCTCCATGACCGCGCCGGGGGCCGCGCCGCCCGTATCTAGGGTTCGTCCGCCGGTCGTGTTGACCGGCTGCCCTAGAGAGTCTTTTTCCCGATCCTCTTGATCCGGGTTTTTCGCTTCTCGCGTCTTTGATCGGCGTTTTCTTTTTGGTTTTCCGATCTAATCTTGATCGGTTTGCGTCGCCGCGCCGCCGTCGACCCGTGCGCCTCTACTCCGACCCCGGCGCGACCAGCCGGCCTCTCCTCCGACCCGGCGGCCACGCGCGCCGAGGCGGCCCGTCGGGCCAGCCGCCGTCCGCGCGTCGGTCCGCCCGTCGCCCTGCGCCGGCCGTCACCGCCCTGCTCGACCGGGACACCTGCATCGCCCCGACCCGGCGGCCTCGCGCCATGCGACGGCCAATCATAGCCGTCGCTCGCGCGCGGCCCGCCCATCGATCCACGTCACCCGCCTCCGCCGCGTCTACACGGCGGCCCGGCGTCTACCTCGCCGGCCTCGTCCTCGGCTGCGTCGGGACGGCTGCGTCGGCTGCCTCAACTCGGGCGCCTGCTCCGTTGGTCGCTCGGGCCTCGCTGCCCGGGTGCCGGCGTTGCTTTGGCAGCCGGTGCTGGTGCTGACAAGCTCGTCCGCACGACGTCCCACGCCGTCCGTCGTCGCCGGCTTCATCTCGGACTCCGCCGCCACCACGCCTCCACCGAGCGGCGTCCTCCGACCTCGCGCGTGATCGGCTTGATCACCTCGCCGCCGCTCGCCGCCTCATCTATGCACACGACCGACCTAGGCCCGTCGGTTACGCGCGCCTCCGCAGGTCCCGTGAAGATCGTCCGAGTTCAGCGCGCCTCTCCACCGATCGAGCATCGGGCTGCCGCTGCGTCGCCCCGTCGGGCCACAGCACCGCCGCCCCGTGGTTCTCCTCGCGGCTGCATCGACTCGTGTGCTCGCCGCTGCTGTCGCCCCTTCGGGCCGTAGTGTCGCGATACGCGGTCCCCCGCCGCCCCGAGGCCGTCCCTGCGGTTGCACCGACTCGCGAACCGCCGTTGTGTCGCCCCTTCGGGGCCGTAGAGTTGCGGCCCGCGGTCCCGCCGCCGCCCCGAGGTCTTCCCCGTCGCCCCGACCCGCCTGCCCCGCTGCGTCGCCCCTTTGGGCCGTAGCGCCGTGGCTCGCGGTCCACTCTGCGGTCACCGTGCGTCGACCTTCTGTGGTATGCGCCGCGCCGTCTCCCTTGGCGCAGGAACGTCACCGTCCGTGCCGGTCTTCGTCACGCTGCCAGGGTTCTTCGCCTACTTCGAGCACCGCCGCCGCACTCCTAACTTAGCCGCCGCTGCTCTTCCTTGGCCGTCGTCGCCGCTACCTTTGTAGCCGTCGCCGCCCGTCCACCCCCTTCATCTTCGTCCAAGCACCAGCCCGTCGCCAGCGTCGCCGTCATCTATCCTGCCCACTTCGTCTACTTCGACCATCGTTGGTGACATCGGCCCCGCGTCGATGGACGCCGCAATCGTCGTCGAGTTCTTCTCTGCTGACCCCTCCGACTTCTCCGACATGGCGTACAGCTCGTGCAGGTCCCTCGTCTACGCATGCCCGGTGTTGGCAACACTGATGTGTGCCTTCGGCCCTGTTTGGTTCAGCTGTGGATTTCTAAAAGTAGCTGTGAAAAATCTGCTGTGGAAAAACAGCTGTGGAAAATCTGATGTGAAAAGATGTAGGTCATTTGGCAAACCAGCTGATACAGCTTTTTCAGATTTTGGCCCGCAGCGGAATCAGATTTTGGGAAGCACGTCCTGGGCTGCTTCCGCTTTTGCTTTAGATTTTGGCAGCGGATTTCTGGAATCGGATTCTGCTGGGTTCGCTCTTTGGTTCCGATTCTGCTGCGCGGCAACGGAATCCTTTGATAAAAGCTGAACCAAACAGGGCCTTCATCCACGACGTGTCTCTGGCCCTGGCAAGCCTGGTCGGCACTTCGTCAACTTCGTTTTTGTCCGTCTACGCATGCCCAGTGCTGGCAACACCGGTGCGTGCCTTCGTCCATGATGTGTCCCCGGGCTTGGCAAACCCGCCGCGACGCGTCGTCAACCACATCTTCTTCCCGGCGCATCACTACTTCGACACCACTGCGCCCATGACTAACTCGGCGCCTTCTTGCGCCCGTGGCTCCATGGCGACATCCTCGACACCGACTCCCCAACTCGAGTTGACCACATCATTCTTCGCACGACTACCTCGACCACGGCTCCCACCACCCACGCTCTCGGCTACATCGACAAACGGCACAAAGGGCTACCGCCTGCTTGAGCAACCTCGTTGGTTTCCACTCCAGCCACGACTCCGCGATGCATCGACCGTTACGACTGTGGGGGGTGTCCGTCGGCTTGCCTTCGGATTCTTCTCCAGTCTCACCGTCTGCGTCGCTACCGTTGTGACTGCGGGGGGGGGGGGTGAGTAACGTGATTGTATTAGGAAACATAGGTTAGACTAGGAAATATTCTGGCTTGCCTTGTACTCCAAGTAGATCATGTACTCCTATATATATATGCCCACGAGGCTCAAGCAACACACAAAACTATTCCACAAATCCCTCTCTCCCTTCTAACAGTGAACATCAGGGCAACGACTCTGGATGGTCTTTGATTGTGCGCCTATGGCGATCTCAGGAACAATGTGAGTGACAACTGTGTGTTGGTTCGGTGGACGGGCCCTAGATGGGGCGATCTGACTTTATGTCTAGGTCGCGGCTCCTGGGGTGTTGGTGTGCGGGTGGTTGCCCTGTGTAGCTTGTGTTGCAGACATCTAGGTCATGTGGCGTCGGAACTCAGGTATGAGTGGTGGCATGTTGGGGTCACAACCTCGAAAGGTGCTATCGACGGACCGCGTCGGGTGTGGCGGAGCGGATTGATGTCTGGATGACGTCCCCGAGGCTTTTGGCAGCATTGAGGGGGCTGGTCTCGTACCGTCTGAGGTGATGAGGTTGTCTTTGGTGTTGATTGTCGACGTGTCTGAAGTTAAAAATGGTTTTCTCTCTCTGCTAGGCCATATACAATGCAGTCTAGTCAGGAGTCTGTAACACATGCCACATGAGATATTTTTCTACGTGGAGGTAAGAGAGTGAGGAGAGAGAACAAGGGTGTCTAGAATTTAACAGACGGTTGATATCCCTAAAATATCGCTACTTATCGACAGACTTTTTTCCATTGTATGCTCAGCCGTCGTTAATTTGACGCCTCCCCGTCCAACTGCCATATCCCCTGCTCAACGGTCCCTCCTAATTTTTGGGTCCTTTTTCCTTCTCTTTTTTGCTAAAATTTTGGGTCCTATAGATAGCCAGACAGTCTAATGTACAAGTTGTTTTTATGTCTATCTGTCGATAACTTGGGGTATTGCTACAGACAACTTGCGTCTGAACTAAGTGGTGGAAGGCCTGCCAGCAAGGCCGAACGGGTCTCCCCGTTGGCTCATGTCGGTGTGGTTGTCGTTTCTTGTTGCGTGCATTGCGCCGTCGGCGAGTGTGGACTTGTCCCTGTTTGGGGTGAAGGAGTTGAGCAGGCTTGGTCCTGCATGTATCTGTTTTCAACAGTTTTTCTATAACTAACCGTTCAACAATCTTCTTAATAATTAGTTAAATGAAAGAAAAACATGGCTCCACATGTTTCTGAAAAAATATTTGTGACTTTTTTGGAATGAAACGTCGTGTTTCTAAAGTGTAACCATTCAACATCGGCTGGATAAAAAGAAAAACTACAGCCGAGTAATTCCATGAGAGCTCAACGGGGAAGACATGGCAGCTGATTAGGGTCGCCCGGCGGTGACAGCCCATGCATGTTACTGATTAAGCTCCATAATATCTGCAAGTGCAGTGTTTTTTTTTTGCGGGGACAAGTGCAAGTGCAGTGTTTATGTACTAATCACTATCGATCGTATCAAAGACTTTGTCTTCCATCATCTCCGTGTTTGTGTCTTCCATAATATGTGCGAGAGAGAGAGAGAGAGAGAGAGAGAGAGAGAGAGAGAGAGTTGACATCTCCAGGTAGAGCCAAAACAAGGCGGAGTAGCAGAATGTGATCTGTCGTGGTTTGTGTGTTCGAGGGTCAAACAGGCCGCCCGGCTGGGGAGATGGAAAAGTTGACAAAGCTTACACAGGAGATGATCGCGTACCTCGCAAGCAAATGGCATGTAATGTAATGCATGTGGACACGTACGAACTGCTATCGCGAATGGAAGAGAATTAACTGTCACGCGTATGGTCTTGCATTCTTGCTGGCTAGAGTAAGCTAGGAGCTATCGCGCGACTTTTTAGCTTGGTTACAGCTAAATGAGATGATCCATCGAATATTCGCTCTCTAATTAACTAAATGAGATGATCCATGCATGACGTATCCGCACGGGTGCACGGACGGTGCTGCTAGACTAATAACTTTGGCTGCTGCTAGCGAGCTCCCACGCCGTGCAGGCGATCCATGCATGTGCACGGTTGCACCTGCCTAGGTCGACAAATTTTGTTAATTTTAACAGCTTTGACCTTATCAATTGTACTGTATGTAGAGACGCCTGCCTGTGTATATATAAAGGAATGAGGATACGTAGACTCAACATCTTTCTCATTAACCAAGATCCAAGAGCAATCAGCTAGCTAAGGCAAACTTAGCTACGAGTAAGAGGGGAGTTACTACCTAGTACGAGTGCTAGCAGGATGCCGGAAGAACCGAGGCGCAGCAACAATCAGCGCCTCCTGCCTATACGTAAGTTTTCTCGCCCTGGTTCTTCTTCTGCGTCATCACTTGTTATCCGTCCGATGTTGCAAGATTTCCAGCCCATCACATTTTCCTTGAGGTGATCAATTCGTGCGGACGTCTGCATGTTCGCATATATACGTGCGTGCGAGCTTTGTTTCGAATGGGGATTACACATGTTATAATCCACATCCTTGTCAAGTTTCTTTGAGTGATTATTAAACTCTATCCTTGAGACCTAGGCGTCTCTCATGGCCTCAGATCGATACTAGTAGCTCCGTTCGCTCAGATCTGAGTCTTGGCCTTCCCCGCGGCGCCTCGCGATCCTTCTTCTATAAGGAAAGGGCCACAGCTACTATTTTATGTTCATGTATTGGTCGAGTTTTCTCTATTATTCCATCTTTTACACATCTGCTGTATTATTTTTGTGCATTTTGACATTTCTATTTCTGGGTCGTTATATCTATTTGCAGATGGTTTTCTTTAGGCATATACTATATCATACCTACGTTTAGCCTGTTTTGAGCAAAATCCAAGGTTTTTGTTGTTGTTGCGAGAATCCAAGGTTCTCTGTGCATCGAAAACTCTGCTACCCGAATTCGACATGGTGGACATTTTAATTGTTGTGAAGCACAATTACATTTCGCAGACCCTTGCAATTAGCTATAAAAAACACCAAATCTGACGCAGTTTGGCTTGTTTTGTGAACCATGTGCATCTGCAATGATCTTTTTTTTTTGCGGGACATCTGCAATGATCTTCATGGACACTTGCATTTTTTTCCCTATAAGGATGTAAAAACAGTTTGCATAAGTTATTATAATGTATCCCACATGATTTCAGTTTTATCACTCTTTGTTGTCTTTTTTGTTCTCCCTGCAGGAAATACAGCAATTGTAGGTCCTGCTAGGCGACAGCTTCAGTTCACGCAGGAACGAACTACCAACCAAGGCCCAACTCATGGGAACAGTTCAGCAGGTTGTAAGAAGATGAAGGGGACCGAAGTCAAAATTTTGGTTTTATTTTTGACTCATTGGCTCTTATACGAAACTTATGTCCATGTTGTAAATTTTGAGGCAAAAATTAATGCCTACGCAATACATATAACCTACTTGTCATTTTTTGGTTCATATTTGAACTAAATCCAAGGATTACATACAAAAACTCACTGTCCTGATTAATTAGATCCAATTCTTTTTAAGCGAGTCTATAGACTATATTTTCACATACGCATGTAAGTTTTCCAAAATAATGACTTAATTGAGTTGTGTTTGACAATTTACTTTGCTCGGATGGCTTACAGTTTCGCTGAATTTTATTTATTTAAAATTTATGGAACATATTTTATTTATTCGAAGGGGTGAATGCTCCATCGAGGGGTGGAGTTTGGTATCCTTTCAATACACCATGTTATCATACGAATATACTCAACCCATGGAAACAACCTATCTCGTAGGTAGATAACACAAAGGTTGAATGGTTATATTTTCTTGTCCTGATAAAGACTTTGCTTTTAAGACATTTTACAACTTATATATGCGGCTAATTAGTCTAAAATTAAATGGAACTTAATAAAACTTTAGAACATTGTAAGTTGCTATTTCTATTTTAAGTCGCATGCAGCCGCTAGACAGGTAACAAGCATATTTTTTATTATGCTTTTTACTATTATTTCATATATACATGTAAGTTTTTTCCAAAATAAGCTCATATGTTTTTCGTAGGTTACTATAATTTAGTTTCTCACATGTCTTTTAGTTTATTTGGTTTTATTTGAAAATTGAAATTCATTTATCTCCATGAAGGGGGGAATGCTCCCATGCGGGGTGGAGTTGGCCATCTCAGTAACCCCCAAGCCCAAGTTCATTCTACCATTATAGCTCCAGCCCATCAAAATGAAGAAACTAGTAAGTGGATGTATGAAAATTAGAATGTTATGTTTTGATGTTCTTGCGTAGACTTATTTGCTATTCTAAAATTTATGTAAAAGGCACATTTAGTCTGACAACCGGTAAATTATGTGACCTTTGAGGGCAAAAAAACATGGAACTTGGTTTAGATAGAACATCTATCTCTTGGCGTTTTAAAAACAAAACTCAAGGATATATGTGCAAATATCTTCTTTATATCATGATAATATGCAATTTTATAATTTCTGTTAAGCAAGTTTGTTTTGAGTATGATTTCATATAGACTTGTGTAAATTGCCCAAAATAAGCCCACACGCTACTAATATACTTATTTTACTTTTCTCATACATCTTCCAGGTAAAATGAGCATTGAATATTAATATATTTTGGAACTCATTGTTTCGTGTAGGGGTGAATAACCCAGCAAGGGGTGGAGTGGGCAATCCTATAAACCAGCAGGAGAATTCTACTAGGATTGTCTCAAACCATGAAAACAATATAGGTATTGGGGCATGTTCATTTGAGTATGATTCCATATAGGCCCATGTAAATTTCCCAAAATAAGTCTACATTATACTAGTGTAACTTATTAGTTTACTTTCTCACATGTCTTCCATGTAAACTAAGAATAAATTGTTAATATATTTTGGAACTCTTTTTTCACGTAGGGGTGAATTACCCGTCAATGGGTGGAGCGGGAAATCCTACCAAGACACAGGATAATTCTACCAAGATAGTCTCAAACTATGAAAACAATACAGGTATGCGTATGTAAATATAAAAAGTTCAAATGATTATGTTTTGTTCTAGGAGAGACTCATTTTCTCTCCCAAAACTTGTGTAAGATTTAATCCACATTTTAATTATGCTTATGTGTTGAAATTCACTTTTTTCATGATTGAATGTTCCATCGTCGATTGTTGTTATCCCTCCTCACACCCCACAAGGTCATGGTGCCAATGTAGTCTCAACTCCTGAGAACAACACATCAACCGGTAAGCTTTTTCTTTACGAAAAGGATCACATGAGATTTGTCGTTTTAGTTATGTGCATGGATAAAACAAGCAAGTCTATTATAAACCATGAAGGTGACCAGCAAAAAGAAGTAGGACACTCTTGAACTCCTACAATGTTGCTTCTAAAGTTCTTGGCTCCTGCAAGGGACCAATGCGTCGAATAGCGGTAGTAAATGCACAAATGAAGATACACGCAGGGATAGTTATGTTTCTAGAACCTACGCTCCATGGTGAGCACATGCTCACAACCCACCTAACATGTAGCATAGTTGAATGGTTATGTTTTTTTATACTGGGAGACAATGACCATTTGCTTCCTGAATTAACTTATGATAAATTCTATATAGAACCTCTTTGCACATAACTTATTTGCAGCCTAGAATACATTTTTCATTTTGTGGTGTCTATTTTGATCTATATCCATGCATATTTGTAACCAAATCCACTCTATCCAAATTAGATACAATTGAAAAACATTTTCGGTGCAACATTTTATAGCATTATCTACTCATTATATAACTGTATGAATATTGGAGTACATATTTTATCAAATCTGATGCAGTATATGTCAGTCTCACCTAATTTTAATTGTAGATGCATCAACCGTTGGACCACCAAACAGAGCTATCCATATGGCCCGTGAAAATCCTGTCGCTGCGATACAACCTCAAATTGTAAGTCTTAATGCCCCCCCCCCCTCCCGGCGCGCCGCGACCACGTCTCATGCATAACCATGTCCATGATGACTGAATCGTCAATCTGAAATCAATTTTCCTAGGTCAATGAGTGTAGCCATGAAGAGCGACTCAAGTTCAATGAAGAAAGACGCATGCAGGTGCCTATGTTGGCCCTACATGAACTGCAAATAAACGCATACATGTGTAGCACGTGAATAATATACTCCTATGCACGTGCTGCTCACAAGCATGTGCTTAGTGAGCGTCATTTGTCTGTAATTTATACATGTAAGCATATCACAATAAGCATGCATTAATGATGTATACTTGGTAAATGAAATATTATATAAGTTGTTATTTGCACATCTGATGTATTTATATTGTTATTTATTAGTATTTATTTTCTTTTTGGGCAAAATATTTCTGAATATTCCAAGAGCAACCTACAATTCGTTTTTGTTTAGGCTACACCTAGTTGGACATAAGACGTTGGGGGCGAAATCTATGGTCGGTGGCACCTGGGGGTTTCATCCTAATGAACCAATAATCCTTGTTAACTTGTCTCTTTAAACCGGAATCCTTGGCGATTGCGATATCTAGCCTACTGCAAGTTGGAAGTTGAACTCACTTATATGTGCCAACACACAGGCCGCTGCCCAGAGTGCAATATGTTCCCCTTTCCTATTTTGGTTAGAGCCATCGGTTTTTCAGCACACATTTTTGTTGTTGCTAACTGCCCATGCACACATTTCTGTTGTTGCTTTTATTCCCTTTCCTCCTTGCCTACCCCTTTTTTCTTTTCCTTTTTCTTTTTGTATTTGTATTTTTCAGTTACTCGTGTTTCCTTTTTAGCCTTTTCTTTCTTAGCATTTACCTGTTTTGCTTCTCCCCCTTTAGCTTATTTCTTATTCTTCTTTCTTTTGGTTCATTTTAGCATGTATTTAAAAAATGTTTATAGTGTGTTCTCAAAAATATTGGTCATTAAATAAATATATTCATGGTTATTTCAGAAATGTTCGACATGAAGTTACAAAATGTTCACCATGTATTAAAAGACATACATCGTGTACTAAATCGTATCAATTGTGAAATATTCATTGTGTGTTTCAAAAAATTCGCACTGGGAATTTTAGAATATGTTCATCGCTTATTAAAAACATATATTCAGAGCGTATTTCAAATATATAGAAAAGTTTCATTGTGTATTTAGAAAATGTTTATCATATATTTCAAAAAATTCATTGCGTATTTGAAAATTTTAGAAAGCAGTAAAAATAGAAATATAAATAGCAGGTTTTAAGCAGTTTTATTGAGTGCTATGTTCTTTTTATACAACTCATTTGGTTTCCTGTTGTGGCTATTTTCTCTGTTGTTTCTTTTTATATTTACTTCTCATTTTCTATCTTTTTGTTTTTTCATTCCTTTTTGCTTATGTTTTCTTTTTTCCTTTCACGTTTTCCCAATTTTTATTTATTTTGGTTTATGTTTCTTAAGTGCAACAATACTTGAAGATTTGTAAATGTGCATAATGTTTTTAAATGAACTTTTTTTCTTAATACATGGAAATGTTTTGGAAATAGATAATGTTTTTCTAAACATGATTTTGGTAAAATGTGCCAGCCCTTTATTAAAAATACATGGCCTGAAATGCATAAACATTAATTTATTACACATTTTTTGCAAAAATAATAAATTTTCTTTGTAAGTTAATATTTATTTTAAGATACATGAGCTTTTACCGTAAAATCAAACATTTCTTTATAATATGAAAACAATTTTTTGTCATTACATAATCATAACATTTTGTTGACATATGTGAACATTTTCCAGAATAATATGAATATTTTCCATGTCACATAAAATAAAATAAAATAAAACGTGTGAACATCTTATATTAATATATAACTCTTGAAATATTTATTTTAAGAAATAATTTTGAAAACTATTACGCAAGTGCTGGAACATTTAGGCTTTTATTGACTGTAGTACCAACTGGAACAAAATTTACAACTCAACGACGTGAGTTAGGCGACAAAGGGTGTTTGTCGATGAACGTCGTTGGCGTGCCTGTCCAGAAGAAAAATAAAAGGAAAGGAAAGAAAGAAAACGAAATAGAAACAGAAGAAAAATATACAGAAAAGGGAAAAGGGAGAGAAAGGGAAAAAAACTGGAAAAAGGGAAAGAAGGAAAACTAAAAAACCAGAACAAGAAAAAAAACCAGTTTAGGTTCCCCAAACTGGAAAAAAAACCTGTATGGAACCTCTAGAAGGTT